>NW_027021349.1:945000-1245000 GCF_036884655.1 Musa acuminata AAA Group | reverse complement strand
TCTATAACTCATACTGGTTCCACAACGCTTAATTCTGACTCTAATACATTTACTCTCGATGATGTTTTATGCGCCCCTCATATTAAACGCAACCTCATTTCTGTTTCTCAATTTTGCAAACATAACAATACTTCCATTGAATTCTTTCCTGATTCATTTCTTGTTAAGGATTTGAGCACGGGGGCATCATTGGTCCAAGGCCCGAATAAAGACAACATTTATGAATGGCCGTCAGCCTCTCGAATGACCGAGCCCACTGTTCATTCTTCTGTTGCGGCTCCAGTTGATGTGTGGCATCGTCGGCTTGGCCATCCCTCACCCTTTATTCAGCAGAGATTATTATCTCGTCACTCTCTTCCTCTTTTTAAGTCCCCTAATTCTATGATGCATTGTGATGCTTGTCTTAGTAATAAGAGTCATCAGCAGCCTTTTGGTTCATCTTCAATTTCCTCCTCTAAACCTTTTGAAATTATATATACTGATGTTTGGGGTCCTGCTCCAATCTTATCTTTTGATAAGTTTCGATTTTATGTTATTTTTGTAGATCACTTCTCCAAGTACACATGGATATATTCTCTTTCTCATAAATCTGACGTTTCTCACGTTTTTTCCACTTTCCAGAAGTTGGTCGAAAACTATTTTCAGTCTACCATTAAAACAGTCTACTCTGATGGTGGCGGTGAATATCAAGCCCTGGCGTCTCATCTCTCAGCTTGTGGCATTCCTCACCTCAAGTCTCCTCCACATACTCCTCAACTAGTTGGTTCTGCCGAACGCAAACATCGGCATATAGTAGAAACTGGACTCACACTTTTACATCAGGCTTCCATGCCTTCAACTTTCTGGACAGCAGCCTTTCAAACTGCTGTCTACCTAATTAATCGGATGCCTACACCAGTTCTACAACACCAGTCCCCCTTTGACACACTGTTCCACAAACCCCCTAACCTTCGTAAACTCCGCGTGTTCGGTTGTTTATGTTATCCTTGGTTACGTCCCTATGCCTCTCATAAGTTAACATCCCGATCTTCTCCTTGCGTCTTTATTGGTTACTCACTTGACCATAATGCTTTCCGCTGCTATAATCTCCACACTCACAAAATCTTTGTATCACGTCACGTTATCTTTGTTGAGTCTAACTTTCCTTTCCAAACCCTTCCATATCCTGCCATACGGACCACTTCACTATCTCACTGGAGTATACCTTCGGATCAATCGGACGAGCCTCCCATGTCTTCGTCTACTTCCTCCCCTCCTGATCCGCACTATATCACTCCAGTTCAACACTTGCCCGTTTCCTCTGTTCCTACTCCACTCCACTCTTCTCCAATTGATGGGGCAATATGTTCCGAAACACAACCATCCTCTTTACCTCCTTCTCGCCCAAGTGCCCCTGACGTGTCTCCACTTGACCCGGCTTGTGCCACTGATCCTCACCCAACATTACCTCCTAATCCTGTCATCTCCAATCATCCTATGACCACTCGCTCTAAGCATGGTATTTTTAAACCTCGTCAAGTACTTAACCTACAAGCTGTCATGAATTCCTCATCCCCCAACATTGAACCCACCACCTTCACTCAAGCCCAAAAATCTCCGCATTGGCGTATTGCCATGAGCGAGGAATATACTGCCCTCCTCCATAATTCAACATGGGATCTAATTCCTTTTCATCCTTCACAAAACATCATCGGGTGTAAGTGGGTCTTTAGAATTAAGCGGAACCCAGATGGCTCAGTTGCTCGATATAAGGCACGCTTGGTCGCCAAAGGGTTCCATCAACGACCTGGAGTTGATTTCACTGAGACGTTTAGTCCTGTTGTTAAACCCACTACAATCCGGCTTATCTTGAGTCTGGCTACCACTAAAGGCTGGCAATTACGACAATTGGATGTTAATAATGCCTTTCTACAGGGATCTCTATCCGAAGATGTTTTTATGCAACAACCCCCCGGTTTTACTCATCCTCAGTATCCACAGCATGTTTGCAAACTTCGGAAAGCCATTTATGGACTTCGTCAGGCTCCGAGAGCTTGGTACACTCAACTTAGCTCATTTTTGACTTCTGTCGGCTTTCTTAACTCCAAATCTGACACTTCGTTGTTTCTGCGACATCATCATGGAAACACAATGTATATTCTGGTATATGTGGATGATATTATTGTCACAGGCAACAATCCCGCCAGCATCCAAGCGTTCGTCAAACAGCTGGCAGCTCGATTCTCGCTTAAGGATCTCGGACCCTTGAGCTACTTTTTGGGCGTCGAAGCTACCTTCACATCTTCCGGTCTCCTTTTATCACAACGCAAGTACATTCAAGATTTGTTATTAAAGACAAACATGCAGGATGCAAATGCAGTTACAACCCCCATCTCTACTAGCGGTTCTCTCAAATTATCAGATGGAAGTCCTGCTACGGAACCCACTCAATACCGCCAAGTTGTTGGCTCTTTACAATACTTAGCTCTCACGCGTCCAGACATCTCATTTGCTGTGAACAAATTATCACAGTTTATGCAGCAACCATCTACTCTACACTGGTCTGCGGTCAAGAGACTTCTACGATATCTTAAAGGGACTCTAAATCATGGACTCTTTTTTCGTAAACACTCTCCACTTCGTCTTCATGCATTTGCCGATGCTGATTGGGCGAGCAACCTTGATGATAGAACATCCACATCGGGGTATATTATCTTCCTTGGTGCTCATCCAATCAGTTGGAGTTCTAAGAAGCAAAAGACAGTCGCCCGGTCTACAACTGAAGCTGAATACCGTGCCATTGCCGCTACCACTGCAGAACTCAATTGGATCACGAATCTTCTCCAGGAACTCAACATCGATTCCACTCCTACAATATATTGTGATAATATTGGAGCTACCTATCTGTGCGCTAATCCGGTATTCCACTCCCGCATGAAACATATTGCTATTGACTTCCACTTTGTACGTGATCAAGTTGTCCGCCGTCAACTCCGTGTTTCTCATGTTCATACGGCTGATCAATTGGCCGACTCACTTACGAAGCCTATAGCTCGTAAGCTGTTTGCATTACATCAGTCCAAGATTGGCCTCCTTGATAGGAGCACCATCTTGCGGGGGCATGATAAGTAGATGAGATTTCCCTAACTGTTGAGGAAATCTCTCTACTCTGTTGAGGGAAATCCTCTAACCCGTTGAGGAAACTTCTCCTTCTAACCTGTATATAAAGACGGAGGATATGTCAATAACATTCGACTTCTTCTTCTACAACTCATTTATCTCTTTATTTTAACAAATCTTATCCTTTTCTGCAGTACGAAAGTGTACATTGTAGTATATTTAACAGCTTATAAAACATGAAATTTATGGGTTGAATAGTGCATCTAATAATTTGATGTGTCATTTACCTGCAATCAATGAAGACTGATGAGCTAAACGAACATATCACATCAGCGAAGATGAGCTAAATAAGCATGTCACCTCAGTACGATGAGCTAAATGAACACATCACATCGGCATCAGATCTGATGTGAGTGTTTCTCCATTAATGCGATTGGCCCTCCATCATTGACAACGATCAGACAATGAGTACTATAGTAAGGACTTATATGTCACTAACTTTTAAGACTCAAAGCTCATTCTAAACGTTGGAATCCTCTTCTTATTTTTTTTGTCAGCAGACTTGACGATAAGATTTGAAAAAACAATCAAAATCAACACTAACATAAATAATAATACCTATAATTCATGGAATCTTGTATATTATAATCAATCAAGTTTCAGTGAGAATATGATTGCAAAGGTAAATTACCATTGAGCCCCACCTTCTTAAAAAGATTCCAACAAATAGGATTTATATGAAAATCCATTTATTTTACACCTTTACAAGCCATGATTTGGATGGGCTAAGAAAAAAAATGAATATCACTAATCTAAGAAGGCAATGGTTAATATTTAGAGCATATCTATTACTAATGATTGAGAAATATTGATGGATTAGAGCACTCTTACAAGCTTATTAAATATTTATTACTGATGATTGAATGGTTGACGATGGACTTGAGCACCTCCGAGGTGGCATTGGATGTCTAGAGTGAGGTAAAAGATGATGTCGAGAGCAAAGGTGTTATGTTAAGAAAAGTATGTAGGATTAACTATGATAGCAGTAAGATACAAAGCATGTGTTATGCTGGAGTCAAGATCGAGATCTAATTAGGAGTTCAAGAGTTCATCAGAAGTCCGAACGTTCATCGAAAGTTCTGTCGAGAAGTCCAGGAGCTTACCAAAGAAGCTCATCGGAACTCGTAAAAAAGATCATCATAAAATCCAGGAGCCTGCTTGGAGTCCATCGAAGCATTGCCGAGAGTTCATCGGATGTTCGTCCGAAGAGCAATTGACGCACAGGAACAAGAAGTGCTATGATTATGTCTTAATTAAGGTAGTTAGATCTTAAATTAAGTTAGGATTGAGAGGTAATCCCATTAACTTAATTAGGGGTCAACTGGGCCTTTAACAAGGCTAAATTGAATCGAAATGAGCAGCCAATTTAGCACCTGAAAACATGACCGATAGTGGCACCGCCAAGGCCGGCAATGGCACCGCTTAGAAAGCAGTGCCCCAGGTTATCTGGGTGGTGGAACCGCCCAGACTGGGCGATGGTACCGCCGATAGTGAATGTTGCCAATGGTGGTACCATCCTTGTCAGGCAGTAGAAATGACGGTGGTACCACTAGTACTCCGAAATTTGGGGATGTGACACTTTTTTATTTCAATTTTGAAGCCATTGGAATCTATAAAAATCTCATCCTTTTTTTATATTAAAAAGCCTATAAAACCTGAAATTTATGGGTTGAATAGTACATCTAATAATTTGATATGTCATTTACCTACAATCAATGAAGACTGATGAGCTAAACGAACATATCACATCAGCGAAGATGAGCTAAATAAGCATGTCACCTCAGTACGATGAGCTAAATGAAGACATCACATCGGCATCAGATCTGAAGGGAGTATTTCTCCGTTAATGCGTTTGGCCTCAATAAATGAAAACGATCAGACAATGAGTACTATAGTAAGGACTTATATGTCACTAACTTTTAATACTCAAAGCTCATTCTAAACTTTGGAATCCTCTTCTTATTTTTTTTGTCAGCTACTTACGATAAGATTTAAAAAAGCAATCAAAATTAACACTAACATAAATAATAATACCTATAATTCATGGAATCTTGTATATTATAATCAATCAAGTTTCAGTGAGAATATGATTGCAAAGGTAAATTACCATTGAGCCCCACCTTCTTAAAAAGATTCCAGCAAATAGGATTTATATGAAAATCCATTTATTTTGCACCTTTACAAGTCATGATTTGGATGGGTTAAGAAAAAAATGAATATCACTAATCTAAGAAGACAATGGTTAATATTTACAGTATATCCATCACTAATGATTGAGAAATATTGATGGATTAGAGCTTTCTTACAAGCTATTTATATTGGTTAAATATTTATTACGGATGATAGTTATATTAGTTAAATATTTATTACGAATGATTGAATGGTTGATGATGGATATTGGGAGTAGGGGCATTGGGCGCCTTGGGAACATGTGAGAAAAGACAAGCAATGAGGTCTCGCGCAAGACGAAGGTGACGACAGGGAAAGAGTGGGGCATTTACAGGAAGAAAAAAAAAAAAGGGTGTTATCTAAGAAAAATAAAATCAAGGTCTTTTAATATTTATAAGTTACTCATTTATAAATAGACATATATGTCCTCATTCTATAACTTTATTCCAATAAAATCTTCTCACTTTTTATCCACAATCCTTTTTTTTTTTTTTTTATCCTTGTCCTCCCAATCAGATAATAAAAATGAGACAATCTAAACATCCAAGAGGAGGTAGAAAAAAAAAAGGGTAAAAATAAAATTAGAGAGATTGTAAATAATAAATTATTATTTAATTAATTTTTTAAGAAAATGTAAATAGTAAGAAGGTTTTGAATACTAAGAAAAGACTCTAAATAGTAAGCTCCTTTTGCAAGAAAAACACCCTTAAATGAAATATGAGGGTATATTCATATCAATAATTTACACTAGGTTTGGTACACTACTCATCATTAAACAAATATTTTATGTATTACATAATATTATTTTATTTTATAAAAGTTACAAAATATTATGAAAAATAGTGTGACTATTCACTCTTCTTTGTTATTATGACAATATGTAAGACTTAAGAATATGTAGTAGATTTCTTGAATTATAACCTTAGTATCTAATTTTTTATATTTTTTGATATAAAATAGGGTTAATTATTTCAGAAATAGTGTATAAATCCTATTGAGATTGTAAATATAAATATACAGATAATTTAAGATAAGATATAGAAATTACCTCATTTTTGGATATTTGATGAATTATATGTATTGAATTATAATGTCCGTTCGATATACCGACGTGGTGATTGACAGAGTGTGACCTGACGTCAGATCATCCAGGCGTGCGACCCTTATCAAATGGATATTTTAATTGCTTTAAGCGGATCGATCGGACGTGGGAATCCGAAAACCACAAAAGCAAACCCGACCCGAGTTGGAGGCCGTACGCAGCGGAGAATAAAGGGGATCGTGAAGATTCGTTTCCAACCGCATGATCCGGAAGGATTCTGCAACTCTCATTCCTGTCCGTTCATCCGTTTCGCTTTGCACCGGACATAAATTGGAGTGGGACGCCGGCCTTTTTGCCCCGTCCAATTGTTCCAATTAAGAAGAAGAAGAAGAATGCACGGCTACGAGCGGGTGGAAAAAGGCGCCGCCCCCGGCGGCGACATCGAGGCGGGGACGCTCTACCCGGGGCTCTCCCGCGGCGACAACGAGCTCCGATGGGGGTTCGTCCGCAAAGTCTATGGCATCCTCGCCGCCCAGGTGCTTCTCACCACCGCCGTCTCCGCCGCCACAGTCCTCTACCGCCCCGTCAATGCCGCCCTCGCCTCCAGCCCCGGCCTCGCTCTCTGCCTCGCTTTTCTCCCCCTCTTCTGTACGACCCCGATCCCTCCTGCTTTCTTGTTCTTTGATCTGTGGATCTGATATTTGTTGATGGTGGTTCGGTTGATTTCTTTTCCCTTCGATTCTCGGTAATTCGCATAATGTTAAGGTTTTAGATTGCATGTGACCATAACAAATCCGATTCGATCTAAATGCTATGACTTGGTCTATCGGCATGATTAGCTCTTGATTAACTTTGTCGGAACAACATTACAAAAATCAATACTCCGATTAAATAGATAAAAATGCAATATGAGTGAAAATTAAGTAGGAAGTTTAGAAAAGGATCCCGGAGTTTTTCCCTTCAGGTTCCAACAAAATTTTCCTTTCATTTGGCCACACATATGTTGCAATTGGATAAAATAATGCCACGATGATGTGGACACAAGTGTTAGGATTGTTTTTAAAGAAATGTCTCCTTTGGTTATCATTAAAAATGAATGCCATGAAAACTGTATAGGCACTGAATCATGAGATATATTAATTGTGTCTTAATTAGGTATTTGCGTAGGATGAGAATTTGCATGCCTGTCTTTGTTTCTAAACACGGAGTTTTAGTGATTTAGGGTCTTCTATTATAGCTTCAATATTCTCTATTTCTATGTTCTTTTTCTTATTTTCTTTGGGGAAATATTATGCACTGACTCCGCATACTTATCTCCAGCTTGAGGTTGTATGCCTAACTCTCTCTCCTTTTATATATTTATATATACATCCATATTTGTATTTGTACCTATGCTACTATGTGTGGATATAAAATATAGATACATGTATGGATAAACATATAATTATACTGTACACTACTTTCATGCTTCATGTGTAAATATATGCCCATGTATTCATTAAATGTGCTGATTGTACCTTTGGATTAGCTGATAGATATTTGAATTCCTTTTAAATTTCTTGGATTTTTTTTAGATTGTTCATGGTGATAAATGTTTCATATAGTAATTTAGAGCTAGAAAATATCAAGAACTCAGGAATATTTATAAAATAGAAACAAAACTTCTCTGACATCTCTCCCCTGCCATTGGTAGGTTTGCAGGGACTGTGGCAATGGATCTAATTACCAGCGTGTCCATACCACATTTCTTCATACATTATATATATACACATATATGTTGATATACAAACATATTTATATGGATGCTCTGAATTATATACATATTTATTGATATACATTATATATATATTGACATGCATATAGATGTATATGCATGCCCATTTAGAACTTGATCCAACAATAGGAATCATGTTCCTATTTCTTCATCTCTTGATATTTTTGAAATTTTATCATGGCTGCTGATATGTCATTTTCTAGCGGACACCCAGGTACCAGTTGTACACCCTGGACCTGATGTTTGGTGATCATATTTGTTAGTTTTTATTCATGAATGAAGTTCAAATTTCAGTTTATGCTAGAAGGAACTGTTTACTAAGAGTATGTATATATCTTTTAGCTTTCATTCCAGAGAGGTGGATATAAGTTGTAGATATTTGTTTTGTCATAATATCAAACAGCACTTTAACTGACTTAATGTTGTTTTCCAGTGTTGTGCCCATTATACTATTATCAACAAAAGCATCCACTAAACTTTTTGTTCCTTGGACTGTTCACTGTGTGTCTAAGCTTAAGTGTCGGTGTGGCCTGTGCAAACACTCAAGGTAATACTATTGTCGAGTTGGTTTTCATTGTAGTTTCTGTCTTTTTTTTGTGTCAATAGTCTCTATGCTGCTTTAATAAACTCCTATTGCTTCAATTACTGTGCAGGAAGGATTGTTCTGGAAGCATTGATTTTAACTTCTGCTGTCGTTTTATCCTTGACTGGATATACTTTCTGGGCTTCAAGAAAGGGGAAGGACTTCAGTTACCTTGGACCAATTGTATTTTCTGGTCTCATGGTGCTATTTTTGTCAACTTTTATCCAGGTATGCCAATTTAATTTTTGATTTTATCTAGACTAAGAAGTATGCTGAAGCAACATGAAAGGATAATTTTCTTATACTAATTCGCAAAAGGATGTAACTAACTCTTGTCTGGCTTTTAAGAATCTTTTTTAAACTTCTGTTTATTCTAAATGATAAGCAATTTGTAGATGCATTGGAAATCAACCATATGGTTGAGAAACTCTTTATTCAAATTTGAATATTCAGATGACTGTTTATTATTTTTTCACAAGAACCTTTGGTCCCATATGCATAATATTATGCTTCTACCACAGATAACTTGAGTGACATCTAAAGTTGTTTATAAGAAAATATTATTTAGTTCAAATGACAATTATTTGTATTTACCTTCAGGAGCCAACCTACCATTAGTAAATACTGAATTACAGACAATATTTTCTCCATTCATATCAGATTACCTGGGGGTTATTCATGTTCAATTATTATGGTATTGAGTTAAAATTTTCTTTAAGGTGTCAATTTGTATATTTATGTTCCAGTCTATCTTTATGTAAAATTATGACAAGCAATAGCATTAGAAAGCTCTATGGAGGCATCAAAAGTCAAAATGTATAAGCACGAAAGTTCTCATTCCAGGTGACTTTCTTGTTGAAGTCTGTAAAGTAACTTAAGCAATGATCTGATGTAGATCATGATATGACAAAGGCTTTGTGCCTTCCTCAAATCTACCACACTCGATTGATGCCATCTAACTTGTTGAGGTGTTGAAGATGCATAGAGGTTGACACCATCAAACTTGTTGGGGTGTTAAAGTTGTATAGAGGTTGACGCCATCAGACTTGTTGAGGTGTTGAAGAACCATGTCGCATTCTCATTTCTTCGAGTCATTGAATCCCTGACATAATGAGGGGACTCAGCTCCTGTAATATTGGCATCAATGATACCATTCGAACACATATAGGTTGCTGGAATAGACTTTATACAACCTTGAACTGACACTAAACTTTTAGGTATTACGCACCTCTAAAAAGTGCTTCTTAAATTCAAGGAAGAAAACTAGGCTTCCAAGAGCAAAATACCAGGAAAAAAAAGAAGATATTTTATTGTCGGAATAATTTATAACTAAAATATGGCAAGGATGACAATGGAGATTCTAAGTGGTCTTTTCTGACTTTATTTTGAGGTTATCATTCTGCACTCTTATTTGCAAGAGAGCCATTCTTTTTTGCAATAGCTTTAAAGAAATAAATAACCCTATTTGTTGCAGCTGCTACTTTTTACAATCTAAACCTTTATTTCAGAAATATGTTTCAAAAAAGCCTGCACATCAAAGTGCAACATAAAGTATGATTCTAGGGGCAGTCAGATCTCCAAATCTTAATATACTTGCATCGTCTCACAAAATTAGTTAACTAGTTACCCATCCTATTATGAGAGATATTGACTTCCACATAGAACTCTAAATATATAACAACATATTTAAGACTCCTAACCATATTAAAAAGGGACCAAGTCTGTAGCATCTCCTTGTGTAACACTTTGACCAAGACATTAGCACCTAATTCAATTTTAATTCTTTGTATTCCATCTCGTAGTTCTTATTCAAGCCCTTTTTTTATAACGACCAATTCACAGTACATAGTGTTCTTTTTTGCATCTGTGTGTTAGATTGACTTACAAAGGCTGTACCTCTTTGTTTTTGTTGTTGATTCCTCAAGCCGTTAGCATTTGGATTGCACCATGCCATAGCTGGGCCTTTCCCACTTAACTAGAATTTGACATATCTCATTTTTTTCCTTTAAGTTCCTATATTATATTACAGTTAATCACAGTAAATCGAGTGGTTCGCGCCAACTGTTAGAGGTATAGTCCTAACCCAGAAAGAGTTAGATCCTTGTCCTTGTGGCCCTTGGTTGAACAAAGAAAAGGCCGAGTCAGGCCTTTCTTGGAACCAGATGCAATGTGATAGTTCTATTCTGTGTAGATGTTGGTCTGGTCTGGCCTCCTATTGCTGCCTCTTAGCTGTTGCGAGGGGGCTAAGGATCATGCTATGTTGCAACAATTTGTCAATCGATCTGTTGTTTCTGAAAAAAAATTTGTTTTGTTCAATTACATTGAAGTAGCGATATCTGTTTCAGCATTGTTAGTGCTTAGGCTCTACATATTTAATTTTACAATAAGCAAACTTTTCTCAAAAACCGGATTTTTCTCTTACTAACTGGGTACCAAAATTTTAGGCCAAGAGCAGCTTGGAAATAATGCAATCTACAAAGATATATATGATTGGTGACATTATTAGTCCGCGATATTGATTGGCTACAGGTCTTAGGAGTTTCTGTTATGTTGATGTCTGCAAAACTGCAATTTACTGTGCTCCCTCTAAAAGTTGTTCAGTAAGGATGTTGACTGCTCCTATGTACTTAAGAATGGAAGCATTCAAAACTAGAGCATGTCCATATGGAAATATTATAGGATGGAAGTTACTGAAAGGCATGCAAGAATAGTTATTGAGATCCTGGGAGTTCAAATAAATAAGGTCACTTTTGAAAGATTTTAAAAATAAGCATATTGTCAAACCTAGTTTTGTTAAGTAGATTGGTTAATGACCGTCATTCTGCATGTTGTAACTAAGAGTTTAAGTTGCATATCAACATACCCTACTGGCTGGAAATGTGATACACCAAATCAGGCATTGAAATTTCACTTATCCCCTGGATTTGGCTGGCAGCTATGAAATTGCATTTATGGTGCTGACGTATGGGTGCTGATGGCACTTGGAGAGAAGGCACCAGATCATACATAAATACATCAAATACCTAAATTGGCCTTCCCTTTGATGAGTTGGTGAAGCACCTGCTTCATCTCTTGCCTCCCTTCTAATTATTTACAGCAGCAACACAAAAACTCTTCTTGGAACGAGAAAATTTCCATGATGAATAATCTCTTCATTTGATCCCCTTTATAACTTGAGGGTCCAATATCAGTCTGAAACATCTGAACTCTCAAGATGGTGGAAACCAGTTTGATATAGACCTGCAACACTCATAAGCACATAAATTAAGAAATCTCGATAACAGGCCCTGGGATAGTTTATTGTCATAGAATTTCCCAGATCTTGAATCATGCATTAGATGTGTCCCAACTAGCAGAGGAATTATCTTAGATCAGTAAAGGACTTGCTTTAAGTTTTGAAGAAGACCATCGAGGAAGATAATACAAAGAAAAGAAAACAAAGCTTCGACTCCAACCAATTTACGTTGATAATTTTTCCAGTTTTCATTGCTAAAGTTTCTGCCCATAGTGTTTGATGCTTACGCTTAAACATATATATCATCTTCTTCGCTGAAGAACCTACTCTTAGAAAACTTTCACTGAATTGTTTTGTTCTTTTGTTGCTTGTGGGTGGACATTATGATATCATATTCTTAGCTTAAGAATGCCCTCTCGGAGAATTTCTTTCGATTAGTTATTTCTTTCTCAACTGACAATGTGGTTGTGAACGACTGATACTGCAGATATTCTTCCCTCTTGGACCGACATCGGTTGCGATATTTGGTGGGCTTGGAGCTGTGGTTTTCTCTGCTTTCATCGTGTATGACACTGACAACTTGATCAAGCGCTACAACTACGATGAGTACATTTGGGCATCAGTTGTCCTCTACCTCGACATACTCAACCTCTTCCTTTCTATCATGAACATGCTTAGAGGCATGCAATCAGATGGTTAGGACTAAAAGTCATAAATGGTTTCTTCGGCAGATGGTTTTGCCATTTATGTAATAAAGTTCCTTAGTTTAAGGTCATCTGAATGTGGAAATATACTGTATATGTTCGGTGCTATTTTAGGATCATAGAATGCACTACTAAACTATGTCGGTTGACTTGCCGTCGTGCATGGTCAATTATTGTTCCGCTTGTCTATCATTAAGTTGGCTATAGTTTGTGTTTACCGAAAGGTATCAACTTTGTTGTGGCTGTGTGTTTTTATTTCACTCTTGCAATTCTATTAATGATTCTTTTAAGGGGTTTTTTTTCAGCTATATCGTACATATTTATATTCCTATTAATAATAATATAAAATGGATTTCACTCTGCCATTTCAATATGTCGAGTATAGACGATAGTTATATACTTGATATTATTCATATATCCTATCTGGGTAGTATGGTTTAAGAATAATACTATAATTTAGGCATTCAAATAAAAGATGATAGATGGCATCAGATGATATAATAATTCATTAGTTGATTAATCTATACTTAATATACTATTTATTTTAGTTAAATGTCCTTATATTTTCAATAGTATGCAACGGGGAGAGTCGATAACATCAACGATAGGGAGTGATGAGGGGCAGGCCATGGGTGGTGATTGGCGACAATGAGCAACAGGGAGAGTCTATGATACTAGGGTACGTAGCAATAGGGATCAGTGGGGGGCAGGCCTTTGATGGTGATCGATGGTAACAAGCACAAGAGAGAGTGGGCAATGAGGGATAGACTAAGGCGGTGATCAATGGTGATTATTAGTATGGAGAGTTAGTGACAACAATTTGCGTAGGCGATAGGGAGTGGTGAGGGATAGGATGGGGGTAGCAATCAATGGTAAGGGTGGTGGGGATCGTTGGGAGCGGTGATCGACAACAACGATTGATGGGTTTTTGAAGGAGTGTGAACATCAAGAAAGGAGCTCTAAATAATCAAGGTCCTTTTCAAATAATATGCTCACATTTTCACAAACTATTTAATCCTCATCAAAACCATTTTCTCTATCTAAATACCTGATGTTTCGCCTGATTTCCGAGTGCAAGCTGACCTTTTTCTCCTCCTCTCCAGTTAATTATGCTTGAAATTTGACGGTGTTGCCTTTGTTTTCATGGACGCTTATTTACTGTTTGTTGAAATGCCATAAAGAACTCGGGCATTTGTGGCGCACTTGCAGCTGAAAGGTCTGTGAATTGGTGGCATATAACTGCTTGTGGATGCAGCATCAAGCAGCCGCATTCAGGTAAGAATCTCTACACTATATATAACTTTTTGAAGTACTTTTATCTGATCATTTGTCTGCTGAGTCATGTACGATGAGTAGAACTTGGCCAGGCTATCTACTAGAATTTTAGCTGCTTGGTGTCCTATTTGTAGTCCTTCATCCCCAACTCGAGTTCCTCACAGTTGTCTACCTTTAGCCAACATTAGATGCTTCAGAAGATGGCTTGGTGCATACCAACTGTCTCAGCTATTTGTGGTAGGCTCTATGGATCATTTTGAGGTTTTGCAAGGCATTATCATTAATTAATCAAGATCATCTGATTCTATTACAGTCTTCTTGGGTTATCTTCTAACTCTTCTCATATCACTTATACTAATTGTTTCATCATCTATAGGTGTCCCAAATTTTGGAGCACAAAGCAACTTGGGTTTTGTCTTAGATGATTTGCTTATCAAAATCACAACAACAAGGTGAATTTGGTGAATAATCATGAGGTGCTTTAATTTTTTGCAGAAGGGATAACAAAGGACTTGCTAGCATTGAATTTTTGGCAAGTTATAAGAACTTGTTTTGTCTAGTTTCTTCTTTGCTATTATGTTAAAGTTTGACATATGGGAACTGCACTTGGTGCCGAGAGGATATCAAGTTTATCCTGCCTTTTATACATGATAAAGGCTTCTTTTTTTCTTTTTGAAGATTAATTTTGCAAACTTCCCCTAGGTATCAGACACCATCTTCAATCTTCGAGATGATTCTTGATCAGAGGTATTTTAAGAAGCTTAATTTTCCTTTTCTATCTGATGAATGATTAAGACTTTCACAGAGATGAGATCTACAGTTCTTATAATGTCCATCTCCCTACTGAAAAACCTATGAAATGAAGGATCTAAGACTTCCACAGAGGTGAGATCTAAATCTTTTTTAGTGTCCTATATATTACCATGTGTAGTTACAACTATGAAGATGCCCTACTGAAAAGCTAAGGACAAGTTCAAAAGAGTATCATTAGATAATGACTAAATCAATTTCATCGCAAGTTCAAAAGAGTATCTTCAAGTTCTGATTTCCTTCATGATAAGATACAACCAGAAGTACATATTTTGATGTTGATATTAGTCATTTATATTGTTGACATCATTTGGATCCTCAGCTTCCATTGCAGTATTACAATCTATTCCAGTATATAATCAATTATTAGCTCTTAGAGAGTGATAAATGGATTGTAATTTGCCATCTTCTTGTACTTCAGATGCACAGCAACTCCTGGTAGTCCCCAAGAAACAATTTACCAACAAAATCTTAATAATCTTTCTCTTACTTGGAGGAATTCAGTGATTCTTGGATCTCTTCCAATGAACGGCCTTTTGTTTCAGGTACTACCATTGCCACAAATACAATGGTTGCTGCATTAGCTGCTGAAAAGATGAAAAAGGTACCTGTAGAACAGGTGAAGAAAGAGCAGGTATTCATCTTGCTAAATTACACCACTAAAAGAAAAGTCAAAGTCCAATTGTATTAGGTTATCAGAATAAGTGGAATAAACAGAAGAAGATTATTTTTAAAAAAATCTAAAATTATTCAGTTATTACTTTTATATATTTTTTATCCCACGTTACTAGTTAATTAGTTTTCAAGATCTAAAACTAGTATAAATAAAAGCCCCTCTAAGCTTATAGAATCATCAATAAATAATATCTTTAAATATTATAAAAATATTCTCCACTATAACGAGTTGATTTCTCTCATCCTTCCTTATCAGGTCAGTTTGCTAGAATCCTTTCTAGTAGTATTTTTGTAATTTTATTTACATTATGCGTCTGTCTATCAGAGCCTTACTCTTGGTGTTAGCATAATAGGTCTGTGGTTAGAAAATTAAGAGATATGCTCTACACTTGCCACTTATAGCAGATTTTATGTATCAAAAATTTAATTTGTCAAGTATAATCTTATAGCCCATCAAGATGAGTCTAGTGGCAATAATGGTGGGAATGGTGACGGTGTTATTAGCGATGACAATGGCAATTTCGACGGTGATGACTTGGTGATAGAGATAATAGTAATAATCTCAACAATAATGATTGATGAGTGCCAACTCTATGGGCTATATTAGAAGCACAAGAAGTGAGAATGACCTAGGAACTTCGAGAGATTCATGACATACTAACATGGGTATAGGCGCCAACAGAGTTCATGATGATGGTAGAATCAACTACACTAGAGTTGATGCTAATGGCCAACCTAATAATCAACATAGCCCTACAATCCAGCATAGGCAACCAGCCTATGAATATGAGTCAGACGAAAAAGGAATTGTGGACTATCACAAAGCCAACCAAAGGAGAGGTATAGGTGTAGCTCAACCTTGACACTACAATCGATGTGGTACTATTTGCCTACAACAACCAACAGTATATGATGATGACTCAAAAGATTACAATGAACGATACGAAAGACATCAAGTACTAACAAGATGAAATAAACTATTTGAGGACTACCACCTCCAAGTAGACCTCCCCAATTTTAATATCCACCTCAATAATGAAGCTTTTCTTGACTGGAGTTATTAAGTAGAGAAAATTTTCAAGATGATGGATGTTCCTAATCACAAACAAGTCAAGCTTGTTATATACAAGTTGAAAGAAGGTGCAATAGCTTAGTGGGGTACATTATAATATAACAAACGAAGATAAGGGAAGGCACCGATTTAGACGTGGTGAAAGATGAAGCAACTTATCAAAGGAAGACTTCTACCCCTAGACTATGAACAACTATTATTTCAACAATACCAAAATTACATCTAAGGCACTCAATTTATAACCAAGTATACCGATGAATTCTTGCACCTTTTAGCTAGATATAACTTATCAAAGTCAAAAGACCAACATATAGCAAGGTATGTCAATGGACTAAAATTTGTAATTAAAGATAGAATGTCTTTAACTCTGATATGGATAGCAGATGAAGCTCACAATATGGCATTAAAGGTTGAAATACAACCAACAAATCAAGGCACAAACATTGGAGGAGCAACAAGGGAAGCTAAGCATATCCTAATTACCTCAAATAATCGATATGCTCAACCCTTGGTTAGAAAATATTTCAAATGTGGGGAACCTAGTCATCGTTCCAACGAGTGTCATGCTTGTAAAACTATCAACCGTACATCACAAAAATGACTTTGAAGAAGAAAGAGATGCCCAAGATGATACGATTAATGATATTGATAATGCTGAAATAACAAAGGAAGAAAGGAAACATATCGCATGTGTTGTAAAAAGATTATTACTCATCCCAAGGCCAGAAGATCTATCTCAATATAAGAAAATATTTCATTCTCAATATAATATTCATAACAAAGTTTGCGCATTGATTATAAACAATGTAACCTATGACAATATTATATCCAAATCACTAGTGAGATACTTAAAATTATAGATGAAAGCCCATCCAATACCATACAAGCTAAGGTAGATTAAAGAAGGCCCAACTATCATTATAACTAAGATCTGTAGAGTTCCTCTCTCAATTAGGAAAAGTTACAAAGAAAAAGTTATATGTAAAATAGTCGACATAGATGTATGTCATATGCTACTTGGAAGGCCATGGCAGTATGATGTGAATGCAACTCATCTTGGAAGAAAGAATGTCTATATATTTTGGTAGAACGGTAAGAAGATTGTCATTCTACCGACTAACAAAAAGGGAGATAAATCCAACACTTCTAAAGTGGAAGGAAAGTCTTTCATGTCTATTTCCAACTCTATGTAAGAATTTATTGTCCGTTCTATAGAAACAAGAGTATGCTATACTTTTATTGTGAAGAGAGAAAAGCCACCTAAAGTAAAGATTCCAAAAGAATTAAGATCAATGTTGGAAGAATTCAAAGAGATTACTCTTGAAGAATTACTAAATAGACTTCCACCCGTGAGAGATATACAACACCAAAATGATTTGGCTCTAGGAGCAAGTCTACCAAATTTATCTCACTACTAGATGAACACAAAATAGAATGAAATACTGAGGGAGAGGGTAGAAGAATTGATGTGGAAGGGATATATTCAAGAAAGTACGAGCCCATGTTGCCCTAGCTTTGTTGACACCCAAAAAAGATGAAAGATAAAGGATGTGTGTAGATAGCAAAGTCATTAACAAAATCATAGCCATGTATCGCATTCCCATACCTTGACTAGAAGATATGTTAGATCAACTATAAAGCTTCAAGATATTCTCAAAAATTGATCTCTGTAGCGGATATCATCAAATTTGCATAAGACATGGAGATGAATAGAAGACTACATTCAAGATAAGTGAAGGCTTATATGAATGCTTAGTTATGTTATTTATTTGTCCAATGCACCAAGTACATTCATGAGACTTATGAATTAGGTACTTAAATCATTAATCATGAAATTTGTAATAGTCTACTTTGATAACATTCTAATCTATAGTCACGGTAGAGAAGAATATATGGATCATTTATGATAAGTCCTAATTGTTTTGCAAGACAATAAGTTATATATCAATTTGAAGAAGTATGACTTCCTGATAAATCGACTAATCTTCCTAGGGTTCATTGTGAGTGCTGATGCGATTCATATAGATGAAAAAGAGATTTGTGCCATTTGAGAATGGCCTACCCCAAAGATGTCACAGAAGTAAGGAGTTTTCATGATCTTGCTACTTTCTATTAGAGATTCATTATAAACTTTAGTAGTATTGTTACTCCTATCACTAATTGTTTGAAGAAAGGAAAGTTTTTATGGACTGAGGCTACCAAGAAAGGCTTCTAAGATTAAAGAAAAGTTGACTATTGCACCAGTGCTTGCATTACTCAATTTTAAAAGGCTTTTTAAAGTAGAATATGATGCAAGTGGAATATATAAATATTTTTATAAAAGGTGATGTCGTCGAGGCGACGCGACGTCACCTTTTAAAAGAATATATATATATATATATATATATATAAACAAGGCAACGTCGCGTTGCCCCGGCGACGTCGGGTCACCTTAGCAACGTCGCCTCGCGTGGGAGAAGGAAAAGACGACGTCACCAAGGCGATGCGATGTCGCCTTTTATAAAATATATATATGTATATATATATGTATATATATACATATATATATATATATACATACATACATACATACATACATATATATATATATATATATATATGTATGTATGTATATATATATATATATATATATATACATACATACATATATATATATATATATGTATGTATGTATGTATGTATGTATATATATATATGTATGTATATATATATATATGTATATATATATATATATACATACATATATATATATACATACATATATATATATATATATATATAAACGAGGCGACATCGCTTTGGCGATGCCACCGAATTATATATATATATATATACCGAGTGGTATACTGAACGATATACTGCTCGATATACAGTATCGTATTGTACCGAGAAAATGTCGAAACTCCGATACGGTACGATATTTCAATCCTTGGGGAGAAGCATTTGACAAGGCAACCTATGGGTGATTTTTATATCCATGATGATTGCTTATTTAAATATAATAACCTATGTGTTCCGAGGATGTCTATACGAGAAAAGATTATTCAAGATTAACATAGAGGAGGACTTAACAGGTATTTCAATTGAGACAAAACAATAGCAAGCATCGAGGAGAGATACTTTTGGCCATAATTAAAAAGAGATATTAGTAATTTTATAAGAAAATATCTAGCTTATCAAACTACAAAGAACTAGTCGCAAAACACTAGCTTGTATATGACAGTACTAGTTTTAGAAGACATTTAGGAGGATTCATTCATAGATTTTATATTGGGATTGTGAAGAATTCAGAGGGGAGTTGATTCTGTATTTGTGATTGTGGATCGATTCACCAAGATGGCTCATTTCATACCATGTTGGAAGACTTTAGATACGATATATATTGCCAAGCTATTCTTTCAAGAAGTTATATGCCTATATGGGGTACCAAAATCAAGCACTTCTGACAGAGATTCTAAATTTTTATCTTATTTTTTGCTGATCTTGTGGAAAAGATTTGACGTAAGTTTGAAGTTTAGCAGAACATATCACCTATAAACTAATGGTCAGATGGAGCTAACTAATAGGACTCTGGAAAATTTGATTCGTTATATTTGTGGTGACAAACTAAGATAATGGGATTTCGCATTGGCACAAGTTAAATTTGTTTATAACAGCAAAATTCATAGTTCTATCAGAGCGTCACCATCCTCTTTTGTTTACACTAAAGTGCCGAAGCATGTTCTAAATTTAGTTACATTTATGGTGACTCCTGGAATGAGTGTATTAGCTAACAACATGGCTGAGCAAATACAATCAACCCAAGCTGAAGTGAAGAAGAAGTTGGAAGCTACTAATACCAAGTATAAAGAAGCAGCTGGTAAGCATAGGAGAGAGAAGGTGTTCAAGGAAGGAGGTATGATTATGGTATACTTATGAAAGAAGAGATTTTTTATAGACACTTATAATAAATTAAAGCCCAAGAAGTATGGTCCTTACAAGGTCTTAAAAAAAATAAATAACAATGCCTATGTGATTGATTTACCAAATGATTGGGGGGGATCTCAAAGACCTTCAATGTTATAGACTTGTATAACTACTTTCCAAATAAGAATTCATTATATCCGTACATAGACTCGAGACGAGTTTTTCTCGAGTGGAGGGGATTAATATGGAACAAACAGAAGAAGATTATTTTTAAAGAGCCTAAAGTTATCCACTTGTCATTTTATATTTCTTTTATCCTATATTATTAGTTAACTAGTTTTCAAGACTTAAAACTAGTATAAATAAAAATCCCTTCTGAGCTTATGGAATCATCAAAAAATAATATCTTCAAGTATGGTGAAGATCTTTCCACTATATGAAGTTGGTTTCTCTCATTCTTCCTTAGTTTGTTAGAATCCTTTCTAGCACTTATTTTTTTAATTTTATTTTATTCTACATCAACAAGCTTTCCTCATTCTTTGATCTCCTATATTACTATAATGAAATCTACCATATTATTTGTTCATGGAGTTCTTAACAAAAAAAAACACAAACAGAGAGCTAAATTTCTGAATGGCATGTGGAATCCTTCTAGTAATGTGATTACTCTAATACGTAGAAAAGGTACTCAACTTCGAATTTTATGATCTTTATTACGAGATTCTTAGAATGAACTTGCCTCTTTTATCTTTCCTTTTCTTTGGATAGTTATCAGTCATATTAGATTGCGACTATACATGATTACTAAATAATTTTGAGCACCAGCAATGCAGTGCATAATGTAGTAGCAGACCCCTTACCTGCTGAACTCCAACTCATGAGAAAGTTGAAAGCATAAGAGACTGCCCAAGAACCAAACCAGTTCACCAAAGTCACTAGGCTTCCTCCAATTCCTTTTATGTTTATGGGGAATACCTGTGGAAAACAAAGAAGTGGAGACAATGTGAGATCTCAAATAGCCTTTTCGATTGCAATGAAAATTAACAAAATTATCTTACTTCAGACATGATGACCCAAGGAACAGCACCCATTCCTATTGAAAATGCACCCATGTACACCTACTTGTTGAAATGGAGTGAGTTGGAGCTTTAGAGTTTGCTTAAAAGCAAATAATGGAACACATCATTTACATAATCACCAACTGTTGAACTGTGCACAACTATGCAATTGGATATGGCACATGGAATTTTGTAAAATTGGTAGAAGCTTTTATTAAGTCAAATTTAGTGCAGTTGGCTATTTGGTATAAGTCTGGCAATGATAGTTTGGAATTAGAATGTTAGATGGATCCCCCAATGAAAACAACCCCAAACTTGATGTTCTTGCTTACCAATATGCCGCAGAGAGCCAGTGTAGGAACCCATTCCATATAAATTCCCTGTGCCTGTTTCAACAGGTATGGTTAACTTCAACCAAAGTCAAGCTCACTCCAGAGTCTTTGATTCAGACTTACCTTGAGATAGAATGATGTCCCTGTGATAAAGCAACCAATGAAAGTCCCTGATGCAGAAACCTGCATTGCAAAAGATTGTCACTCCTTTGAAGCTGATTGGCAGAGCAAAGAATTTGAACCACACTTTGCCTACCATTAGCAGAGGGATTCGACCACTCCTGTCCATTAAAATAGCTCCCACCATTGTGATGGGTACCTATGTATCAGACTCTTAGTAGCATAACTTTAGTAATAGTAATTCGTAGATGATTAAGCATTTGAAAGAATTGAAACCTGAATGGATCCCATCAGAATGGTCCCAAGTTTGCCTGAGGAAAATCCTGCAGTCACAACATGCATTATAATCCTCAATTTTTATTTGTAGTTGTCAAGAAGAGTCAAAATACAGTAACCTCATATTGTCTGAAGCTATTTGTCTACCTGCAGATACAAAAATTTCGCTTGCATAAAATCCAACTCCATTGATGCCCCCAATTTGCTGAAACACCATGAGGCCAACACCTACCTGAACATGGTCAATGTGATCTATCAAATTTCATGCAGATAAGTTTATTGCGGCTAATGAATTTAAGAGGTCGCTTACAATCACAGAACGGATATATATGCTTTGAAACAGGTCTTGAATCCCAGCCTTGGGAAGGGTCTGAAGGTCTTCAATGTATTCCTGCATAGCAAGTTTAGTCTACTGTTACTGTTTCATCCTTTAACTTTGATGCTTTAGAATGAGAAACACTATGCTAATAAACACACTTGAATCTCTTCTGCTTCTTGAGTGATATCAGCATCTTCTCCACGAAGCTTTTGCAATGCAGCTGTGAACTCTTTCTGGTTCCCCACCTTTGCCTGAAATTTATTCTCATGTCACCAAGGAAGATTTATTCTATTGTGTACTGGGCCCGATTGTATACTAAATGGAAGAGGTACCAGCCATCTTGGAGATTCTGGAACAAAAACAAGTCCGAGAAGTAGAAGAAGGCAAGGGAGAAATCCTGCATAAAGCCAATTCAGCTATTTTTTGTGCTTAATATCAGTTAGCATAATATGAACATTTGTCTGACTTTGTAGTGTCTTCATAAATTGTTATCTTTTTTTGTGTTTTGTGCATCCATAGTGAATATAAGATAAACATTTTAAGATATAATTACCGACTAACACCAGCGTGCGCCAGGTAACAAGAGTGCCGACTACGAAAGCAACCGAATGGCCACCACATATCAGCAGCTGTGAGAAAGAAGTGCAACGTAAGTAATAACATGTATCGAGGTCATTATTGTGAGCAAAGGAGAGTTTTTACTGTATTATCATGCTGATGGTTGGAAAATTTATGCTTTACCTGATTCAGGGTTGCAAGTCCACCTCGCAGATTCTTCGGTGCTATTTCAGCAATGAAAACAGGTACCTGTGATGGTATGATCTCATTATAAATCTATTATCTTCAGTGAGTGATTAGTTTCCCTAAATTGTAAGCCTATTTCTCGATCTCTCCTTTGTTCAGCATGATACTAGTTCCTGTCAAATTTTATTAGTTCCTGGCCACCTAAAAGCATTTTGTTGTTATGTCATCAAAACATTCTCTTTTTCTCAACATTAATCATTCAGACCATGTTTAACATCTTGAAGTGAGATTGTCTGCTAAAAATTATAACAAAGAAACAATTCAATAAATCATACCACATAGGAAAGTACTCCAATCCCATATCCTGAGGAAATTCTTCCAAAATACAGCAAGACAGCACCCTTAGAAAGGAAACAACATTTAATTAGCTTAAAAGTCTCTTAAAAGCAAATCAGTGAAGAAATTTGCAATTTTAGTGGTAACCTTTGCAAAGTAAATGGCAAGCCATCCAATAATGCAGATGACAGCAGACACTCTCATGGCCTGCATCATATAGATAGAGATCTAGTGAGTGTGTGCAGAAGTAAATCTTGCACATTAATGCATAAGACTTGTGCTTCCTACTCCTTTTCGACCAATAAAATCTGCAAGATGCCCACTTGTGACTGCACCGATCATCGCCCCAATAGTTAATATCGAACCAAAAACTGAGTACTGCAAAATTGATAGAGAATTGCATTCATTAAATTTATGATATGCAAGATAATTATGTTCCTATTGCATTTCATTAACATTTCTATGGTAATATGATAATCTGGCAATAACTTGGGGTGTAATCTGTTACATTAAATTGTTTTACTCTTTTGATTTTATGCTTTGTTTTTTTTTTCCTCTTGTTTTCTCTCTCAACATCTTTAAGATTGTCATAGCCAAGAACAATTGACATAATGAGATTTAATGGGTCTGGATATGACATTGTGAACTCACCTCGGATAGAGAGAGGCCGATGTCCTTTGTAATCCCTGACTGAGTTGGTGCAGAGTAGCCAACCTACAAAATTCAAGATACATATCGAGCTCACAAGAAAATTTTCAGAGCATCAATAGATTTCATAGTTTCAGACTGATTCATCAAACCGTGTACCCTTTTATCCTAATTACAACTTGTTTTGGATTAACACCAACTTGAGCCAGTGACCAGTTTATAAGATCCAAATTTTAGGATCATTTATCCTAAATACATAGTTCCCATCAACCTCAGCTGAAACAGAACTGAAGAGATATGTTTTAGGAAATATGAGCAAAATTCCAGCAACAGCAATGTTCTTATTCTGTATCGGTTCTGGCCATCTTCATAATAGTACTAGCATTTAGTGGCACAGGTTTATCATGAAGAATTCACAGACTTGGAGATTGAAGATGATGATGAATAACTTACGCATGATCCAAACTCGAAGGAGCCACAGACCACGACTGCAGTGCTAAGCAGAACCATCCATATCGATCCCTGGCTATCAGCTGAAGACTCCTTCTGGTGGATGAGAAGAGGCTGCCTCGCTTCGTTACCCTGTGCATCATGCATGCCTACACCATTCTCCACATCCTTCGTTATGGCCATTGAAGCCTTCTCTCTACCTTCCCTGCCTTCTATGTGGTCAATAGAAGACGGTGAGTGATGTATCCTAAAATCATATGCAACAAGTGGTGTGATGTATTGTCGTGAAAGAAAGAGAAGAAAGACTTTTCTTTAGAAAGGAGATGTCAGATCCTATATTTATAAAAAATAATAAATTATTATTTTATTATCCATAACTGACGGAAGATATATATATTTTTATCCTTGAATTCAAATCTCAATCTTTACAATAATAAATATTTTATTAACTAAAAAAAGAATCACATCTTTTTGATAAGATGACAAATAACAAAAAAAAAATCTTCTATCCAAGCTTCAAATCTATTACGAAGTAGTAGATTATTCTGAAAATAAATATAAGATAAAAATATATCAACAACCGCATATGCGGGTAGAAAAATATCTAAAATCATGAAAATAATCTTTAATATTCGTAAAACATATATAAATATTAATAATCCAATATGAAATGATAATATATCGATTCATTATAAAACTCATACATAAAAAATAATGATAACTCTTATGTAATAAATAAAATCATACATCAGTCATATTCAACACATACATAATAGTCAGATAACAAAGATGGAGATGTATACTCCACGGGATGAATTCCTCCCAATAGTGAATGGAGAAACCCATATCGCACTCCCAATAATAGATGGAGTAGTATCCCTCACCTGCCTAAGTAGGGACACATTCATCTCAATAACGAATAGAGGAACCGTCTAACCATCACGTTTGATGGCTAATTAATCCCCAAAGAGAATTCCTCTATCTACCCTAAGCAAGGATACATAAACAACTATAATCTTTCATTTATATTCATCCATGCATCCAAGAAATTGAGTGATAAATATTTGTATCAGCATAACGTGGTCCAAGTCGTCCAAGGTGATATGAAGTCTTTCCCTCCTTGTCTTGTACAAAGACCAAGGTCGAGGAGAGAGGGCGGGTGGGGGGGTGGGTTGTGGGGCAATTTATAACTAGCCCAAACTGCCCCTTGGTCTTCTCAAAATATGTTGGTAATCGATTGTAACTGATCAGAACTGTCCCTTGATCTCATCAAAAAATTCCTATAGATATTCCATAGAGGAAGCTGATTCATAACTGATCCACATTGTCTCTCAATCTTCTCAAAATATTCTTGTGGATATTCGGTATGATAGTTGATTCATAACCAATCGGAACTACCTTTTAGTCTTTTTCGAAGTTGTCTAAGCAACTTGTCAACTCAGTAGTTCGGTGACTCGAAAATTGATCCAAGCTGCCTTTCAGACCTTGACCCTTAAGGTTAAGAGAACGTCTGTCTATTAGGATCGTAAAGGCACTAAAAGGGGGTGAATTAATGCTTTCGAAATGGAGAAATTATTCAAAAAATTTGTTCAATGAAATTAGTATCAGAAATATGTTTAACTTAGAATATAAGTATAGTAAGCAATTAAATCAGTAAGCAATAGTAAAGTAACGAAGAGCATAAAAGGAAATACACATTGAATTTATAGTAGTTCGATCATCGCGACCTACATCCACTCCCGATTTCTCCTCCGTTAAGGCCACCAGCTTTTAATAACAATCTTCTTTTCAACGGGCGAAGATCAACTACCCTTGTTACAACTCTTTTCTCCTTTTCATAGGCTTAGGAGAGAACTTTTATAACTCTTTTTTACAAGTAATCCTCACACCTCCCGTAGAATGATTGTAATTTGGATAAAAAGGATAAAACTCAAAATTTCTAAAATTCAAAGGCGAAAAATTATCCTTTTATCCAAAAACGTAATTCCCCTTCCCTGCCCGTTGCATTGCGACCACTATCACCCCGCCGACGAAGATTGGTATACAAAAACCTAATTCCCAAATTTTCACAAAATGGTCGTCGTAAGAAGATTAGTATGCAAAAACCTACAAAACCAAAAATTACATATATATATAAGAAAGTTATGTTACCTAGGGAGATCGTATATCCCTGAATTCCTATAAATCTATCGGAGATGATGAAGGAGGTCAATTGTTATAAATCCCTGGAGATCGCTACCCAAATCTCCACATGCCCCAAATAGGGGCTGCTAGCTGAGGAGGAGAAGGGGGGAGGAGAATAGGATATACTAGTAAAAAATACCTAGCCTATGGTCCTTTAGTTCCCTCTTAGTTTAACAACTCAAAGATTGACCCAAGGTGCCTTTCGGACCTCGACCCTTATGGTTAAGAGAACATCTATCTATTAGGATTACAAACGTATTAAAAGGGAGGGTGAATTAGTGCTTTCAAAATTGAGAAATGATTCAAAAAATTTATTTAATAAAACTGGTATCGAAAATATATTTAACTTAGAATATAAGTGTAGTAAGCAATTAAATCAGTAAGCAATAGTAATAAAGAGCAAAAAAGGAAATGCATATTGAATTTATAGTGGTTCGATCATCGCGACCTACGTCCACTCCTGATTCCTCCTCTGTCGAGGCCACCGACTTTCACTAACGATCTCCTTTTCAATGGGCAAAGATCAACTACCCTTGTTACAACTCTTTTCTACTTTTCAGAAGCTTAGAAGAAAACATTTACAACTCTCTTTTACAAGTAATCCTCACACCTCCTTTAGAATGATTGTACTTTGGACAAAAAGGATAAAACTCAAAATTTCTAAAATTTAGATAGGCAAAATTATCCTTTTATACAAAAACCTAATTCTCCTTCCCTACCTGTTGTGTTGCGATCACTACCACCTCATAGGTAAAGATTGGTGCGAAGATTGGTGCATAAAAATCTAATTCCCATATTTTCACAAAAAGGTTTCATCGTCATACGAAGATTGGTGCGCAAAAACATACGAAACCGAAAACTATTCATATCATAAAGTTGTGTTATCTAAGGAGATCATATATTTCTGAATTTCTATCGATATATAGGAGAGGATGAAGGATGTCAACTGTCCTCCTCTTTAGAGGTGATCCACACGATAAAGGCTGTGAAGACGCTCCTTGAATCATTACCCAAATCTCCATATACCCTAAATAGGGGTTATTGGCTGAGAAGGAGAAGGAGAGAGGAGATTAGGAAGTGGCAACAAAAAAGGCCTAGCCTATGACCCTTTGGTTCTCTCCTATTTAGAGGCCCCATATCAACTTAACCCTAATGGATTCTACCCTATTGGGTACTAGATCTCTGTCAAACTATCCAAGCCTCTTAAATTGGTATGTTTGTACCCAATAATCTCTTATTAGCTCTTATTAGATCTCATCTATATGATTCAATGATTCAAGGGCTTATTGGATATCCAATAAGATAGGGGCTCTAATGAATATCTCATATTCGAACCTCTACTCGTCGTAACACCTACCATATGTGTGTAACCCTCTAGGCCCAATATCGAGTTGGTCATGAGTCATACTTGTCAGAACTCCTTCTAGCTTAGTGGATTATTATCTCCATAATAATTTACTCGACTCATCGACTACAAACGTACTATGTCATTACACCACAATCCCCAGATGATATAGGGGAATCTAATCCTTTGGGCCTATCTATCCTCAGTTACTATGTACCTATAATCTCTCATTCATCTAATATCCTAGAGATCGTATACCGGGTATGGTGCTGTTAGGCCCACACTAGTTTCTACTCGAGTCTTGCTCTAATCGGATTCTCTCAAAGAACTCTTTCTCTCTCAATCTGAATGATCGCGACGAGGGATTTGTTTGAGTGAGAACATATGAGATATTTCTCTCATTACATCAAGAGAGGATGATCATCTATAGTTCTCGTAAAGTTGGTTGCCACTCCCGATGATTGGTTGTGCTAGATCTGAAACTTCCAAGCCTATAAGTTCGGTATCAAAGAGTAAAGTACTCATGCAGGACATCCTTGGTGTCTCAAGTCCAAGGATCATATACACTACTGAGATGACGGAATCGTTGTCTGGCAATGGGGTATGATAGAATCGCTATTTGACAATGAGGTATCATCAATCATCCAAAATTCTGTAAGTGGATCAATTAGTGAACTCATTCTCCAATGAGCACCTATGCGGTATCCCTAGTATCCCCATATGAATAATTATGAGACCAACTACCTCTATCATATGGATAGGTGTACAACACACTAGTCTATTCAGTTATCTCGATGTTCCTCTCGAGTGACCTATAACCGGGATTATTTAGGGTCTGTGTTTAAAGGCAAATCGGTCTCAATATCATGATCTAATCATGATCTGATTCACATTACAAAGATCCATGGACATCACAATATATGCAATATATAAGATAAAATGATAAAATATCAAATAATATATTAAATAAAAAGAGTGCATATCATATCACACATGTTATCACTCACGTGATTGGCTTGCAGGACACCTAAGACTAGCGTCTTGCCACATGAGCTGGGTTATCCCTGACCATATAGGTTGAGTCATATATAGCTACATGGGTTGGGTCTTGCTTAGCTACATGAATTGGGTCATACATGACGAGTTATACCTAGTTATTTTTTTTATTAAAAATAACTCAAATCCATGAATTAAAGAATTTCAATTCTTGATCTTAAATTTAAAACTAACTAAATCATAAAAATTCATATATAATTCTTGAAATATAGATATATCTAATTAAATAAACTAAACTATTATATTAATCCAAAATAAAAAAAAAAAAATTTACTTAAGCTTAAGAGACCATTATAAGTCAACTAATCATTTTAACATCACAAATCAATTATCATTATTTATTTATTATAAAATTTTAAAATTAAAATATTATTATGCATAATAAAATTATAACAATTCTAATATCAAATATTTCAAAATATGAATAAATAATTATTAGAAAAGAATGAAAGATCATACCTCTCCTCGAGAATCCTCACTTCAATGAATCCTCTCCTCGATCATTCCATTGCCAAGCTTGGTAAGGAATAAAGGAAAACGAGCCTCGAGAAGATGAGCTTTCTCTGAAAGATAAATAATAATTTAATTTTTAATTTAATTTTATTTTACTTTCACATACGAAATATAATATTTATTTCTTATGATTCATACACAAAAATAGAATATAAACTATTTACTTCTTAAAAATCATATTATCCATCAGGAAATAAATTAATTAATAATTTAGTTGATTGAAAAAAAATTTTAACTCGTCCATATGATTAAGAAAATTAATTTTAATTATTTCCTTAATCATACTATATAAATATGAAAGTTATTAATTTAAAATAATATATTATTTTTATATGTATATATATAAATATATATATAATGAGGTTGGAAAGACAAGTGAGGGACAGAGGAAGTCACATGGATCAGTAGGCTGTCGCTGTGGAGTGGCCAACTCAACATTTGCCCAAGGTGACAAGTTGGGGACATGACAGTTGAGTTCGATCCAGTGTTCTCTAGCTGTACATACTTGCAAAAAACCAGATATCCACCATGTAAGCTGGCTGGCCATGAGAGACAAAACAAGAGAAGAGGAATGGAAGTATCAGTCGATGCTCCGTAGTCTCTCCCGCTTGATGTGATTTGGTAGATTACTAGATGTAATCTGGATCGTCCGTTTGAATCGATAACTTAGATTGCTTCTACAAAGTTTTCTTTGTTGAGCTGAGTTTTTGAATTACAAGTGATCCTAAATACTCTCTTCGGTAATTCTGTTTTCCACAAATTTATGATAAAAAATAAAAATATTAAAATTATTATTCTTTGATTGGGTGATAGCATTTGAGATCTTTGAGATATGTTCAAATATATAAATTCCTTAAAATAAAAAAATTATAAATCCTCCAAATAAAAAAAATTCCTTGATCGAATCCTCCAAACGAAAAATTAACTTATGCATCAGATGGATCTTTTCGGATACACACTGTTAGTGAACAAATGTGTCGTGGCTGGTGAGTCAGCACGGCCTGGTCCACGGGTCGATGTCGGGAGTCTTCTGTCGGCTGAGCTGGATGCCGAGGTCGACCGGACACTCACGACGAGGTGCTGATCAACGTTCCTTGGTGTGCTGATCCAGGCGCTGTGTACGCCTAATTGCATCTCTCCTTCTCCGGGGTGGTTGGCAGCTTGTCTTCGCGGGGTGGCCGCGCCCTCGGGAAGGGGTGCTGGTTAGCGTTGGTCGGGATTCGGGTCGATTGGCTGTTCTCCTTCATGCACTGGACGACGATTCCCGGGTAGTTGGCAGTTCGCCTTCGTGAGGTGGTCACGTTTTCCTACAAAAATAGCCCTCGTCGGGATCACCCGACGAGGCCCCTTCGACGAGTAAATCAGTTGAGTGATCGATTGATTTTTTGTCCTCTCTTGCCAGATGCTGGCTAGAGGTCTTTATATTACTGTACGTGGGTCGGTCGTACGTAGGTTGGCGTGGTGGACGTGCCGAGTAGTGCCTTAGTACGGATTCTAACTTGGCGTTTCTTGGGGGTGGCATCGTCTCGGGGTTCCCGAGGCCGAGCAGTGCCTTAGTATAGATTCTGACCTAGCGTGTCTTGGGGGCCAAAATATGATGTATCACTTCTCTCTCTCCCCCCCCCCACATCAAGACGTGTCGCGGGGGCCTTAACGGGCCAGGAGGCATGCTTGGGTTGGAGGGATATTGATCACTTAGGGGGGGGTGGGGGTGGGTGGGGTAGGGCGATTAGAGGGGCAACGCCTTGTGCCTTGAGCAGGATTGATTCTGCGAATTGAGCTGTCGGGGCCTATTGTGCTTAGTCGATCAGATAACCAGTTTGGTGCGGGTCGAAGTTACGGACCCCGATTTTGTGATTCGACGAGCGGATCGAGGTGACCCGGTTAGAGCTGCGAGTCGTGGATTGACGTGGAGCGACTTGGGCATTGGACGGGGAGGGGCGTCGGATCGGTTGCGAGGTGTGACTCTAGCGTTAGGTTGTTCAAGATGCGGCTCGGGCATCAGATCGACCGTGAGGTATGACTCGGGCGTTAGGTTGTTCGAGATGCGCTGAGGCATGGCTTAGGCGTTGGATTGGCCGAGGTGCGCTAAGGCGTGGCTCGGGCATTGGATTGGCTGAGATGCATGGCTTGGGCATTCGATGGCTGAGGTGCATGGCTCGGACGCTGGATTTGGCCGAGATGCGACTCATGCGTTGGATTTACCGAGATGCGACTCGGACGTTGGATTTGGTCAAGATGCGACTCGGACATTAGATTGGCCGAGATATGGCTCGGGCGTTAGATTGGCCGAGTGGATAGATTCAGCTCTGAATAGGACCTGGGGACTGAATAAGTTCTGTTTCGAATCAAGTTTAGGGACCGAGTTTGTGAGCTCGGCTCCAAATTGAGTCTGAGGACCGAGTTTGTGGGCTCGGCTCCGAATTGAATCTGGGGATTAAGTTTATGAGCTTGGCTCCGAATTGAGTCTAGGGACCGAGTTGTGAGCTCGGCTCCGAATTGAATCTGGGGACCGAGTTGTGAGCTCGGCTCCGAATTGAATCTGGGGACCGAGTTGTGAGCTCGGCTCCAAATAGAATCTAGGGACCGAGTTGTGAGCTCGGCTCCGAATTAAATCTGGGGACCAAGTTGTGAGCTCATTCCGAATTGAATCTGGGGACCGAGTTGTGAGCTCAACTCCAAATTGAATCTGGGGACCGAGTTGTGAGCTCAGCTCCGAATAGAATCTGGGGACCGAGTTGTGAGCTCGGCTCTAAATTGAATTTGGGGACCGAGTTGTGAGCTTGGCTCCAAATTGGATCTAACGGGTCACTAGTCGGGAGCGATCTAGAGAGGCTCGGGCAAGAGCTAGGCCGGTGAGTCGTAGGTCGGGAACCGATCTAGAGAGGCTCGGGCAAGAGCTGGGCCGACGAGCCCCAGGTCAGGAACCGATCTGGAGAGGCTCGGGCAAGAGCTAGGCTGGCGAGCTATAGGTCGGAAACCTATCTGGAGAGGCTTGGGCAAGAGTTGGGCCAACGGGCCGTAGGTCGGGAACCGATCTAGAGAGGCTCGGGCAAGAGCTGGGCCGGTGAGCCGTAGGTCAGGAACCGATCTGGAGAGGCTCGGGTAAGAGCTGGGCTGATGGGCCACAGGTCGGGAAATGATCTGGAGAGGCTCGAGTAAGAGCTAGGCTGGCGAGCCACAGGTCGGGAACTTATCTGGAGAGGCTCGGGCAAGAGTTGGGCCGGCAGGCCGTAGGTCGGGAACCAATCTGGAGAGCCTGTGAACCTCTTATCGCGAGTGGCTTTTCGACGGGAGATTTTGGATGACGAGGCATCTTTCGATGGGTCCCCTGGGACGTGGAGTTGCTTCTCGGGGTTCCTCGAGATAGCGCCCGAGGTGACCTTTTCGGATGAAGTCCTTGCTTTGATTCTGGAGGTCACGACAATCTTCCGTGTCATGGTCGTAGTCCCAGTGGAACGTGCTCAAAGGGAGAGGCGGAGGCCTCGAGAGTAGTAGCTCTTGTCAGTCGGGCCTCTGGCGGGGTTGCACCGAGGCTGCTGAAGTTGTTCCCCGGGATTGTTTTGCCCTTAGCCTCTTGCTATTCATGTGCTTTCCCGCCACCAGAGCTTCAGCGGCAATGTACTGATTGGCGCGCTGGAGCATCTCGAGGATGGTTACCGACGGCTTCTCGATCAGTGACCATAAGAACCTTGAAGGCTTCAAGCCTATCAGAAATGCCTGCATGATAAGAGAGGGGTGAGCATCCGGGAATCCCCGGATCTCAGTGGCAAAGCGTGCCACGAACTGAGAGAGCGACTCATCTTCATGCTGGGATAGCACAAGCAGGGTGGCCATGGAAGGCCTAGGTCACGCACTCGCGAGGAAGTTCTGCTCAAACTCCTCGGCGAGTTGGTCGAAGGATGAGACCGAGGATAGGCATAGCCGGTTGAACCATGCTCATGTCGGTCCCCTTAGAGTGGTCGGAAATGCCTGGCACATCAATGCATCGGAAGTGCCATAGAGGGCCATCTGAGCCCGGAATGTGGAGGTGTCGTCGTATGTCTCCAATGTCGGTAGCCTGAAGTTGAGAGGTACCAGCTTGTCCTACACTTCTTGAGTGAAAGGGGACCCGCTCGAGCTGCCTTCGTTGGACTCGCCCCACGATTTTCGAAACTCACGCTAGAATGCGTCCAGACGTTGGTTGACCTGGGACAGTTGGATCCTGAACGAGTCATCCGTCGAGTCGGACGTTATGGTGTCGAGCTCAGAGCCGGGCGGTGTGATTTGATAGGGCGTGGGTATGCTCTGCTTGGGTGGACCTCTCGGGTCTGTTGCTTGCTCTCGGGCTTCTCCGGCCCCGACCTGCTCCCCGCTCGACCGCTGCCGGGTCGGGTCGATCGAAGGAGCTGCTAGCTGCATGATCTAGGGAATGAGTGGGATGAGCGTCTGCATCATCCCTGCCATCGCTTGTACTTGCTTGGTTAGGCTGAGGAACGCCTCGGGCGACACGGCCGAGGGTCTCGTGGTAAGTCCGGGAGGTGGTAACCCCGGGTCATTGAACGGGCGCTAGTAGCGATCTGGCGTCGAGGCCGGGATCCCCCCATCTCGAAGAATGGGGAGGGGCTGATCTCCGAGCCCGATAGAAGGGTGACAGGCCGGTAGTTCTCCCTCGGGGAGAGCTCCCGCGGGATGCTCTTGCGACATGGCCCTCCTTCTAACGCTAATTTTTTAGTGAACAAATGTGTCGTGGTTGGTGAGTCAGCACAAACTGATCCACAGGTCGATATCGGGAGTCTTCTATCAGCTAAGCTGGATGCCGAGGTCGATCGGGCACCCACGACGAGGTGCTGATCAGCGTTCCTTAGTGTGCTGATTCGGGCGCTGTGTACGCCGAGCTGCGTCTCTCCTTCTTCGGGGTGGTTGGCAGCTCATCTTCACAGGGTGGCTGCGCCCTTGGGAAGGGGTGCTGGTTGGCGTTAGTCAGGATCCGGGCCGGTTGGCTGTTCTCCTTTGTGCACTGGACGACGATTCCTGGGTGGTTGGCAGCTCGCCTTCATGAGGTGGCCGCGTTTTCCTACAAAAATGACCCTCGTCGAGATCACCCGACGAGGCCCCTCCGACAAGAAAGTCAGTTGAGTGATCAATTGATTTTTTGCCCTCTCTTGCCAGATGCTAGCTAGAGGTCTTTATATTACTGTACGTGGGTTGGTCGTACGCAGATTAGCATGGTGGACGTGCCGAGCAGTGCCTTAGTATGGATTCTGACTTGGCGTGTCTTGGGGGTGGCATCATCTCGGGGTTCTCGAGGCTGAGCAGTGCCTTAATACGGATTCTGACTTTGTGTGTCTTGGGAGCGACCTCGTCTTGGGGTTCCCGAGGCCGTGTAGTGTCTTAGTACGGATTATGACCTGGCGTGTCTTGGAGGCCAAAATATATCGTATCACACACCCCTAATAAAATCTTATAGGATCTTAGTTTAGATTGTTTCTTCATCTGACACTATATCACTTTCGACACTATATCACTTTAAGACATATGCAGCAGAGGACCTTGGTTGGATCCAAATCAACATCCTTGTTAGATAACAAAATTTTGACTTAACTTCAAAAAATTCTAATCGTATGGTTTGTAGTGGTTCTAAATCAGCATCTCATGGTTGTAAAACTATGTATCTCCATAAATTTGAATCGTATACAGGGTTAGATAAATTTATTAATTTAAATTTAACCAAGTTAGTCCTGCATCATGATGATGTTAGTGGAGATTTGAATTGATATATAGAGGTACATGAGTCTCAGCTCCCTAATTCCACAATCACCTTATCACAAGTAATATTCAACATAGCAATTGCCTCAAGATATTTAGCTACATGAGTGTCATCTTTCTTTATCAATTAAACAATGGTCTCGGGTTAAGCACGACAGCTTCAACAAATAAGGTATTACCTTAGAAGAAGAGAAAAAAAGGGATAAGATTACTTCAAGGGGATTGACCTCCTTGATCACTTCGAGGAGATCGATCTCCTACTATTTGCTAAAGGCTAAAAAGTATTTCCTTGATAGTAAAAAGAATCAAATACATTCATATTTATAAAGTTCTACCCCTTAGTCCTTTTGGACTTGGACTTCTAATCAAAATAACAAATCTTAACTAAACACTTAGCCGACTAGAAGGTTTAGTTGACTCATACCAGAGCTATAGAACTTAAGAGAATATGTTCTTTACTTTAATTTAGGACTTAGAGAATTCAGAGGATCCTAACATTCCTTTCTCTTTTAATTCAGCTTTGTCCTCAAGGATGAGCAGCATCAAACTCTAGAAACTTCTCTTTCAGTATATTGTAGAACTATCATGTAGCATCTTCCTTTAGTAAGTTGGCCCATTGCACTAGAACTTCAATCACAAGATGTCTACGATGCATCACAACTCGTCGATCAAGTATGGCTTGCGATTGAACTTGAACTTCACTAGCAGCAAAGATGTCCAGCAAATGGTGTTGCACTATCTTATCTTCACCTAACTTCTTTTTAAGATAGGAAACATTAAAAACTGGGTGTATCTTGGAGCTAGCCAACAAATCTAAACGGTTACCAACTGGTCCAATGCGTTCTAATACTTTATAAGGCCCGAAAAATCGAGGAGACAACTTCATAGAAGACCATACCTTTATGAAAGTTTGCTTGTAGGGCTGAATACAAAGGAAAACCCAATCACCCATGATAAATTCTCGTTCATGTTGGTATTTATCAACTTGTTATTTCATTCTTACTTATGCAACTGCAAGGTTATCCCTTAAAAGCTGAATAATCTTGTCTCTATCAAGTAATTCCTTATATACTTAATCAAATTTAGAGGTGCTGAGTACATATTTTGTAATTGTAGGTGGGGTTCGACCATAAACTGATTCAAAAGGAGTCATTTTAATAAGAAATTGGTAGGAAGTATTATACCACCACTTTGTTAAGGGAAGTCATTTTGTCTATTCCTTTAGCTTGTTACCGATAAAGCATCTTAGATAATTTTCTAGGCACCTATTTACCACTTCAGTTTGCTCATATGTTTGTGGATGATAAGTAGTACTTATATTCAAATGGGTACCCTGTAAACAAAAAAGTTTTGTCCAAAATGTGCTAGTAAAAATCCTATCTCTGTCACTAACAATGGAATGAGGAATCCCATACAATTTAACTATGTTCTCAACAAAAATACGAGTAATACTTATGGCAGTATAAGGATGTCATAAAGCATAAAAATGAGCATATTTCGTAAGCTACTCCACAACTACAAATATAATGCTTTTTCCTTGTGATGGTGGGAGTCTATTAATGAAGTCCATGGATATGTCGGTCCAAGCAACATCAGGAATAGAGAGGGGCTGAAGCAAATCTAGGGTAGTTACTGTCTCACTTTTGTGGCATTGGCAAACATCATATTCAGTAACAAATTTCTTGATAAAATTTTTCATACCCTTCTAATAGAAAAGTTATCAGACTCATCTGTAAGTGTGGAGAAATAAAAAATGATCAGCAATTGGTGATGAATGGAACTCCTTCGGAATTATCGCTTAGCAAGAAGAATATGGTGCTACAACTATTCGGCCTTTATAGCGTAAGTTCACCAAATCTCACCTATAATTTGGAATAGAACCTGAAGCTTCTTCTAGTCTTCTAATAATATCCTGGATCTTAGAATTATCTAACCATTTTCTCTTGATAATTTATAAAGTCTCACGAGTAGGAATGGAGATAGCTACTAGTTCAGGTTGTTATGGAAGCCGTGAGAGTGCATCTGCAACTAAATTCTTGCTCCTGTTTTTAGAAGTAATCTCATAATTGAATCTTAATAGCTTGGTGACCCACTTTTGTTGCTCTAAAGAAGAAATCTTTTGCTCCAGGAAATATTTTAAGCTTTTGTGATCTATGCGTATTTGAAACCGTCGGTCAATTAAGCAGGGTCTCCACTTCGTGACTTGATATACAATAGCTAGCATCTCCTTATCATAAATAGATAAACTCAGATGAGAAAAGGAAAGAACCTTACTAGTGTAAGTAATGGGTTGACCTTCCCACATAAATATAGGTTATTTACCTATTCCAGAAGCATCAGAGTCAATCATAAATAACTTGTTAAAATCAGATAGAGCAAGCACTGATGTAGTAGTCATTGTAGTCTTCAAAGAGTTAAACCCCTAAGTTGCCTTTTCTAACCATTTGAATGCATCTTTCTTCAGAAGTGATGTCAAGAGGGCACTGATTTTGCCATATTCTTCATATACTTTTGGTAATAGCCCGTGAGTCCCAAGATTGGCCAATCTTTCATTACTTGGATTTTTAAATGATCAATTGTAACACCCTTTTGAGAGATGATATGGCCGAAATACTCGACCTTTGGTTGCACAAACCTGTACTTTGATTTCTTGATAGAAAGACAATGCTCATGAAGAATAGTAAAGATAGTCCATAAATGTAATAAATGACTCTCTAAGAATGGACTATATATTAGAATATTATCAAAGAAAATCAAAATAAACTTATGGAGATAAGCCCGAAATATATCATTCATTAAACTCTGAAATGTAGAGGGTGCATTGGTTAACCCAAAAGGCATTACCAGAAATTCATAGTAGTCGTTATGTATTCTAAAGATAGCTTTCTACATATCATCTTCATGCACTCTAATTTAGTGATAGCTCAACCGTAGGTCCAATTTAGTGAAAATCTATGCTCCTCCCAATTCATCTAATAGCTTATCTACCACTGGAATAAGATATTTGTTTTTCACTATAATGTTATTGAGTGCTCTGTAGTTCACACACATTTGTCATGAGCCATCATTCTTTCTTACCAATAGGACTCGAGAGGAATATAGGCTAACGCTAGCTCTTATGACCTCTGTTTCCAACATCTCTTTGACAATCTTCTCTATCTTTACCTTTTAAAAATATGTAGATATAGGGTCGAACATTAGTTAGTACTCTCCTAGGTAAAATCGGAATTCAGTGATCATGAGGTCAAAGAGGTGGGAGTCCTTGTAGCTCTACAAATACATCTGCAAACTCTTTGAGCAATTATTCGACATCTTCGATCTGGTTGTGCACTGTCGCTTTCTTTTCAATGCTCTACAATTGTACAAAGAATTTAGTGTGTCTTTCGAAGAATCCTCTCCATCCGATGGCTAGTGATAGTTGTGACCTTATTTCTATATCTTCCCTTTAGGATCACTTGCTTTCCATAAAAAATTTCATAATCAATTTAAAAAATTTTAGGAAACATCACCTAAGGTTGATAGTCATTTAATTCCAAGCACCACTTCATAGTCTTCCAAGGGTAGCAAAAAGAAATCCATAAGCAAATCTTGGCCCTGCATAATCAGTTTTATCTTTGAACACTTACTATCATAAGTGAGAATATGTCCATCAGTGACCTTTACTTCAAATTTATTATAGCCATCAATATGGTAAGCCAATTGAGTAGCAATCTTATTGTCCATAAAATTATTAGTGTTACCAGTATCAATCAAAACAGTAATATGTTGATGTTTTAAAGTTCCTCCAACTTTCATAATTTGTGAGTTAGAGTAGCCGGCCAATGCATGCACTATATGTGTGATAGGTTCAATATTTTTATTAGTATCCATACCTTCATGATCAAAGTCCATATCGTCAACTTCTAGTTCCTCCTTATTTGGCTCAATCATCAGAAGCTTTCTTTATTTGCATCGATGCTTCTTACTTCACTTTTTACCACAATGCCAGCACAAAACCCTTCATTGATCTTTTATTGAGTTCTTCTCGGGTTAGTCTTCGGGTATTAGGGTTTCGGTTGAGAGTAGATAGGGTGGGCGACTTGTTGATTACCTATTTGTTGACACATCTATTTCGATGATTCTCCATACTGATTTTTTTCTTTATGAAAATGTGCAAATGAGATTGCAATGGTCATAGTACGGGGTTGGCAAGCCTTAACTTTACACCGGATATCTGGATTAAACCCTTCAATAAATTCATCCACTAGTTGTCATTCAAACTAATCTCTGGCTTGATTTGATAGTTGTTCAAATCAATTGTGATATTGTAGCACTATAGAGGTCTAAAGAATTTTGGCGACCTGTCCATCAACATTCTTGTATTCGGATGGTCCAAAATAAACAAGAAGTCGTCTCTTGAATTGCTCCCACGAGGGGATCCCGTGACAGGTTTCGTACCAATCATACCATTGAATTACATCTCCATCTAATTGGATTGAAGATATTTCCACCTTGAATTCTTCTAGAGTTCTGTGAAAGCGGAAAGATTTTTTGCCCTAGAGATCCAACTAGTCGGATCCCCATCTTCCCATCTTAGAAATTCTACATTCATACGTGGGTAGCTTATGTCATGTTCTTGGTGCCTTTTTTTGTCTCTAGATCAGTTTAACGCTGGACTTGAGCTCTCTTCTTGTTGAAACTTATTCAAATTCTCCAATAGGCTCCTTTTAAAATCATTAAGGGTTTCCTATAGCCTATTCTCAATTTTGGCTTCTAAGGCTTCTAGTTGAGCTCTCATTGAATTGTCGGTAGCCATTGCGAAGGACTACATATTTGTAATTCCCAACTCCTATTTTTGGTGTCGGGTCATAAAGGATCGCTACAAGGATGCCGAGGAAGCCTTGGCCATCGATAGTAGCATGAGGGCTCGCTACGGTCGCTACATGGAGGGCATGCAACTAGAGGACAACGTCGGTGGTGTGGTTGGGAGGCAACGACGAAGTCGAGAGCAATGTGAGGGCTCGCTGTGGTCGCTGCGTGGAAGATGAGTGGTTGGAGGGCAATGCCAATGGTGTGGCTAGGAGGCAACGGTGGAGGCATGATTGTTGCAACAGGAATGCCGAGGGTTGCGACCAGGAGCAAAATCAGTCACGTGATTGGGACGAGATGCTGGCAATCTCGCGGCTAGGACGGGATGCTGGCGATCCTGGTCGGGGCGATGAGGGGGTGGTCTGTTGGTATTGCTGCTATTTGAGGCGCTCGAGAGGGCAATGTGGATGAGTCGACGGGCAGAACAGCAAGATTGCACAGTTGGAAAGCAACGATAGAGTCGAGAGCAGTGTGAGGGCTCACTGCGGTCGCTGCATGGAGGACACATAGTTGGAGGGCAACGTCGGTGGCACGGCTAGGAGGCAGCAATGAAGGCATGGTTGTTGCAACGAGAACACCGAGGGTCGTGGCTAGGAGCAGCGTCAGTCACGCGGTTGGGACGGGACGCTAGCAATCCTAGCCGAGGCGACGAGGGGGTGGTCTGCTGATCGTCGCCATTATTCGAGGCACTCAAGAGGGCGACGTGGATGAGCTAGAGGGCAACAAGCATAGTAGCAAGATCGCATAGTTGGGAAGTTGCACCGGGATGCCAAGCGATCGGTGTGGAGAGTTGTAGTGGAAACATCGAGGATCATGGCTTTAATACCATATGATAAGACCCTTAGGGTTTTACCTTAGAAGAAGGGGAAGAAAGGGATAAGATAACTTCGAGAGGATCAGCCTTCTTATCACTTCGAGGGGATCGACCTCCTAGGTTTTACCAAAGACTAAAAAGTATTTCCTTGATAGTGTAAAGAAACATATACATCCCTATTTATAGAGTTCCACCCCTTAGTCTACTAGGATTTGGAGGACTCCTAATCAAAATAATAAATCTCAACTATACCCTTAGTCGACCAGAAGGCCAAGCCGACTCCTATTGGAATTACATAACTCAATAAAATATGTTCTTTACGTTAGTTTAGGACTAAAAAAATTCAATGAATCCCAACACTCTCTATCTTAATGATAATGACCATTGGCCATCAAAATGGACCATTAGAGAAGATATTTTGTCTAGTTAGTTGAGTTTGATTTTGATATATACATTTAGTGATTGATCCTTGCCTTATCTCTGTTTACATAATCACAAATTCTTTTTGTCTATTGCAACTATTTAATTCTTAATCAGATATTTCCAATGGCCTATATGCAGAAATCAAATGTTAGTTTTGTTGTTTATACAAATTGTTCATCTCTTAAATGAAGTTTCTAAATTTTTTTTTTTTTAAATAAAAAAACAAGAGTGTAATTTCCCAAATATTATATATATATATATATATGAATATGAAAACTTAGCTCCCTGTAACTGACTCAGCATGGGATATCTCTTCCTCCAAAGAATTCATTTAGAAATCAGGGTGGGTGTTTCAGGCTTCACATGTTGTAAATGTAGCTTAATCTGTAACATTCAGAAAGTAAATTGGAGTTGCTTCAAGAAAGATGCTTTGATGAGCAAATAGATGTCTTCAGCAGCATTAGATGACTTTTCACTGATATAACATATATATGAAAGCTACATAAGAATAATTTTTGTGGCATGAATCAGTTTTTAGCTAGCAAAGAAAAAGAGACAGCAGCAATAGTATTCATCAATTTATGATATAATATTCATCAATTTAATGGTTCCTTGAAATTTTATATTCACCAATTTAATCAATGGTTGATAATTATGATCTAATAACCTGCAAGTCCTTGAATGTTGTCTCCATTCCTTGCAAATATAGTGTCATTTGATAGAGCTTTTTGTCCTTCAATACCACTTAAAACAATTTGGAGATTTTTACAGGAGAAAAATTGCAGGCCAATAGTATTAAGATTATTTTATGGCTGTTTTCATTTGAAGTGAGACTTGAAAGATCCACATCCTTTGGCAAGTATTGGGACAGTAGTTTACTGTTAATTATTGATCAATGTGTATATGCTATGTGGTAAATCATCAATTCAGAACATTTGTTTAGGAAGGAGACAGGCCAAAAGGATTAGCAAATATCAACATGTTCCTTGTATTCTAAATTCTAGAGTAAAAGCATAACAAATGATTAGAACTCAGATACCATAACAATAACTTTATTGATGTTTCCAGGGAAGAAATCAAAACACTAGCCTTAATATGACAAAAGAATCCAGAGATGTTAGTACAGAACACCACAAGCAAGAATTGCTTATTTTCTAAGACAACAACATATATATATATTGGGGGTGAGGTTTCATTTTTAAGATCTGATGCTGGCATGTTTTTGTTTGTAGGTTATAAGAGCACTCCACAAATATCAAACTTATATAACAAGATTATAATTATTCATTCGTAAAGAATCCCTCACGTAGAGACTACAATAATAAAATCATAAAGTCCCAATATTAATGTCGAAAAATTAATGATCTCCTCTGGACCATTACTAATATGATTGTGAAATTTTTGAGAAATTTAAAATAAATCTAAATATATAGAGAATAATTTAAGTATTTTCTTTTGAATTCGAGGTTTTGAGCCCTCCGATAAGAGATGAGACCGGTGCATGAGAATTTTTTATTGACATAATTTAGTGTCTCTTTTTTAGGAAAAAAAAAAATTTTCTGAGCGAAAAAAAAATTATTGTGATGTTTAACGGATCATAATTGAAATTAATATATAGAATACTGCACAAATATCAAACTTATATAACAAGATTATTCCTATTCATTCGTAAAGATTTTTCACATGAAGACTACAATAATAAAATCATAAAATCTCAATATTATCATTATTACTAATATGATTCATGATATTTTTTAGCTATTAATTTTTTTTCAAAAATTTAAGATAAATCTAAATATATAGTGAAGAATTTAAATTTTTTTTCTCTTGAATTCGAGGTTTCTGGCCCTTCCACAATAGATGAGACGGGTGTATGAGAATTTTTCATTGACATAATTTAGTGTTTTTTTTTTAAATATATTTTTTTCCTGAGAGAAAAAAAAATTGTGGTGTTTAATGCATCATAATTGAAATTAATATCTAGGGTATGATTTGAGATGATCCATCTTTTTGGAGAAAGATACAAATCAACAAGAAAAAGAAAAGAAATAAATGACAAAAATAACTTATCATTTGACACAGAAATCAATGAATCAGTAGGAAATAGAGGGGCTAAAAGACAACACCACAGCTCATCCCTGAAGCAATCAGACAAACTTGACAGAAGCATCTCTTCACCACTTCCATGTGTTGAGAGAGAACCAACATACAGGACAATCACTGTACGTACCGAAACATATCCCAAGAATCCATGGAGGTCCGTTGACGACTTCATTAGAGATGTGGTTTCTAGCTTGTCGTGTGCTCCAACCAACACACATCCAAATCAATTGCATTCAGCTGTTGAAAGTTGCATCAAGGTGTCGAAAAGTGAATATGATAGAAGTTGATGTCTGGTTCCCATAAACTCCGAGAAGGAAAGCCATCTGTAGAAAGGCATTGTGATGGTGAAGATTTTGTTGCAGATGATGAATGGTTTCAGGGCTCATCTTGCAGAAGAAAACACTCTCATTGTTGCTTCCCTATGATGCTTTTTGCTTCTCTAATGTGAAGCCATAAACTACAAGCTTCATTGTTAGATTATGATCATCTTAATTATCCTGTCCTTGTCCTACGCAAGTGAAATATTGTCTCATTTGTGTCAACCAGCTTTGTTTCTTACACTTGCAAACACCATTCAAATTCGGCACACTCATCCCATGGAAGCTTACCTTTGTTCAACACTAATTACAACCTAATTGGCATGATTTGTGCACTCTATTGTCATGGTGATGGGACGATATGACGACTAGGTTTGAGTTCAAAATATAGCATGTCGATCTGACCCAAGGTGTCGAGAAGTAGAGCTAGGGTTAAACCATCGATATCATACCGGATCTATTAATACAAAGCCAAAGTGAGATACATATGATAAAAAACATATATATCGGATATTCTCAACTAGTATTTCAATTAAAAAAAATTAAAAAAATATTTAAAAAAATCTTTTTATTAGAAATGTCACTGGCGAGGTAGATCCGAAATAACAAGCATTAACATACCAAGTGGTAAATCTAGCATAACGTAGTTTGTTATTTTGTGTCATATAAGTATCGACGAATCAAGTTATGAAGGAATGATTTTATCCTCGTCACATTGTTAATCCGATCGGGTGATCGAAACTTCTAACTTCTTCAAGACATGTTCAATCGTACTATATTAGACACTTTAAAGAGCTTAGAGATATCGTCGATTCCTTATAATAATAATAAATAGATTTGTATGGCAAAGCCATAGGTAAGTCTGCTTATAATTTCCTAAAGGCTTCCTATCCATATAACAATCACTGGTAGGGTTGGAAATCCTCGAGGAAAATTTTCCTGTCATAAACTACTGTACAAAAAGATTATCTAACTCGAAATATTTGCATATAAGTTGAACTTCAATACCACTGCTCAGTGCATGCCTTGTGGAGATATCACTGAAGCAATTGAGCATATATCTATCCTTCTCTGTTATTTAACTGTTGGGCCAAGCAAAATGTAACATGCAAGGAGGAGAGAGAGGCCATAATAAGGTCCAACCAAGCTAAGCATATTGCTCATATTTAAGATTGGCTTTTTTCTTATTTTATGTGTGTGTGTGTGTGTTCTATTTTAGTTTAGATTTTTTATATTATTTTATTTTATTTTTCTTCACTTCACATTTTTGAGTTTCCAATCTTAGAACTTGGGATAATACCTTTCTCAAAGAGAAGGAGAAGATGACAATAATACTCAAAGATATCATGTCTTAGTTTATATTTGTCACATCCTGAATTTTTTTTTTTTTTTTCATATATTTTCACACAGGCCAAATAAATAAACATCACTTTATTCATCATCTATAACCATTTATTACAATTCATTTATTCATCAAATTACAAATAGAAAAGTTAACTTCAAGAGTCATCCAAGTGGCTCTACCTAGCGGTAGAGGAATGTTCGCTCTCTACTGGAATCCGATTTAGTACTAGAGGGAGGCTGCTCTGAAAATCAAAAACAAAGAAAATTCAGCAACGCTGAGTAGGAACCCCAAAAGTCAAATCAAGATAAATACATGACCAAAATTCAATCAATCATCCCATTGGCGTATATCAAGTACCCGAAGGAGCACTCCCCCAACAGCGGATGGAGAGGCTTTATCCTACGGGATGAGTTTGTGTTCTCCCAACAGCGGATGGAGGCAAACTCATATCACACTCCCAACAGCGGATGGAGTGGTGTCCCACACCCGCCAAAGTGGGGACACGTTCCTCCCAACAGCGGATGGAGGAACCGTCCAGCCGCCACGTCTGACGGCCCGCTAATCCCCGAAGGGAATCGCCCTACGTGCTCTTGGCAGGAATATAATCTCACACTGGTCATATCCATTTCGGGATGAAATAACATATTTAAAACGTCTCTTTCAAAAATCATCAATATCAAATAATATAAATTAACCCTCAATTGACTTGAACTCTAGTTTAATCGATTCAATTGAACTCGATTTACTAGAGCCTAACTGAACTGATCTCTAATCCTTATTTAACTGGTCTGGAACCACCCTAGACTAGTATAATTTAGACTAGATTAAGTTCAATTTAGGTTAAACTAACTTGAATAAGTCAATCAATTCGGAATCACCCTGAATTGATCTAGACTAATCAAGTATAGTTTAATTCAATCAATATTTGGGCTCAAGTTCAACAATAATATTGGGCTAGATTGAGCCAGTCCATCTATTGGTCATGTGCATTATACATGATTGAGCATGCATTACATAAAACTGATCCAGCCTTAGCCCATGGACTAGTCATAGCATATACCCATTAACAACATATATGAAAACATAATAATGCATTAAAAGATAGATGAAGAGAAAAGTTTTAATACAAAGAAATAACATTCTCAATTTGACTAGAAATCATAAGACATTAAAAGAGGGACTAGGAGATAAGTTTTTAACACAAGGAAATAGCTTTCTAAATTCAAATAAAAATCATGTTTTCAACACATAAAATTTCAACATATTCTAGTCATATTTTAAATCATTCAGAATAATATATTTTAAAATTCAGATCAAAGAATATCAAAAAGGGATTTTAGATAACATATTCTAGTATAACAAGATTTTAATCCAGATAAGATTAAAGATAAACTGTAATACAGAAAATATATCATATAAAACATATACCTTTTTAACATATTTAATTCTACAATAAAAACCTTAATCATGGGTCAGAGAATATTTTGAAAACTTTAACTGATTACTTTAATACAAAAAAATTTGACATTTAAAGAATTGATACACATTTTTCAAACTATAAAACTTTCAACATTTAAAGAATCAAAATAAAAGCTAAAACTTTTAAGAAAGGTAGGGAAAACCTACCTCTTGTCAACAGGGTGTAACTCCTCGTTCTCTTGTCAACAGGGTGTAACTCCTTGTTCCTCCCGCTGCCAGGCTCGACTAGGTGAGGAACGAAGGAGAGAGAGATCCCTCCCCTTTAAATAGGAGGTGAGCCTCTATTAAGGGAAATAAATTTTAATTTTCGTATTTATTTAATATAAATTATTTCCATTTAATATACTACCAAATATGATATCATCATATTTGGAATACTTACTAGTTATTTTCTTAATTCATATTAACAAACAAGGAAGTAGATTAGGATTTCCTTAAATTATAATAACAAGTAAGGAAAGAAAATCAATTCCTAACTTAAATATTTGATGTGATTACAATATTACTTTAATCTGATTACTAACACATTGGTTGTAAGGGGTAGGTTTTGATTAGTATATGAATTTTAGTTGATCTTTACCTTTTAATAGTACATAAATATTTGGAGCATAGGATCTAAATGTAAAAAAATTTATATCAATTGTTTAAGATTGTCATAAATCTAATAATGATGAGTCTAAGTCAAATTGATTAACATTAAGATGATTTGACATTGTTTTAATCGAAAATAATTAAGATTTTATGTGTAATCCAATTTAACATACATCATGTTTGACACTAATTCAATCAAAATATTTATGCTTTTAGACTATGGGTTAAACCTAGTATATGTAACCTAATTCTTTCGATCTTTACCGATGTGATACTATCCTCCTAGTCCATCTCCTTTCATCTCACACTTACGAATATTTTTCTCATCGACTTATTTTCACTCAATGAAATTATAACTTATCTTTGATTATTTGTCCCAATCTTAGATCAATATTTTTTTTTTTTGACTCATTCGGATCAAATTGATTACAAGCTCAAGCTTGGATCAATCTCTTTTTTTCTTTTTTCCTAATCTTAACTCATTCGGATCAAATTTTATCTATCTGACTCTAATACTATGTCAGAAATATAGCAATAAAAGTTAGATCAGATTAGTCAAGTTTGGCAAACATTAGGATTAAAAAACATATATTAGGTTTGATATCAATTCAATATAAAAATTTAAGACTTTTATACTATGGGCTAAACCTAATATATGTAATTTGATTATTTCAATTCATAGCTCATCTCATTTTGTCTCACATGCACCACTATTTCCAACAAAGGTGGTATAGACATATGCTTATGATAGTAGTATTTAAAAGTTGAAATGAATATTATTAGTGGTATAAGAAAAGATAAAGAAACTTAAAATTATATATAAAATTTTAAATATATACTTTTAACTTCAATATATGCAATCAATCCAAATAGTGTCGATTGTGGTAGGATTTATATATTATCTTAATCATTTACTAAATATTAGGTCTCTAATCTAATGATGCATTTGTATCATGCAACTTGAGCTTCTTCTGCCAGACTACTTTCTACCTTCACTTCCTAGCATTGAATCAAACCTAATGATCATAATTCCATGCTCTCTCTCTCTCTCTCTCTCTCTCATGCTTGGTGCATGAAGCACTACACCTTCTTGCTTGGTGCATGAAGCACTACACCTTCTTGCTTGGTGCAACAAAATCCAACCCTCATGCTTGGTGCATGAAGCACTACACCTTCTTCTACCGTCATCTTTTGGCAACAAGAAAGTGAGAAACTGGAGCCCTGTCCACCCAGCGTCTGCCACCATAAATAGCTAAAAGAAGCCGGCATTTCTCCGCAGGGTGGCCAAGAGATGGCAAGGGCGGTCCTGCAATCGCCGATGGCCGCCGCAAACGTCCTCCTCCTCCTCCTCCTCCTTCCCGAGCTGACTTCTGCACAGACCAAGGTCGTCGACTGCTTGGCGCAGTTCGAGCTAGCCAACCGCGCTTGCACCATCATACACGCGGCGAATCGGCGTGGCCGTGGAAGTGAGCACGGGCACAGCCATGGACATGGCGAGGGTGAGGCCAAGGGGCATCACCGCAACCGTTGTTGCCGGTGGCTGAAGGAGATAGACGACTCCTGCGTCTGCAATGCACTCCTCCGCCTGCCAATCTCCCTCGTCAAGCCCAAGCACACGTACACCGTATCCGTCGGGGATCACTGTAGCGTCACGTACAAGTGTCACGGACTTTAACCGTGGTTAATTGACTGAGTGAAGTGTTTAGTCTGTCCAAGAAGAAATAACGAGGCGAAGAGTCGCTTTGCTTAGTTATTTTGGATCATTGTGGAGGCCACTTCGTCCCATAATTCATATGTTTTTTTTGTTCCTGCTTTCACGTAGAAAATTGATCATCAAAATTTAGTAAATCTAGTAGAGCTTGATCAATTAATGTAGTCGATTTTTACTAAATATCTGAGTGTTCATTAGCATTACTAGATACGAATAATGAGAAAATTAACTTTGAGCTTGGATCAATGAGTTTAAGCTTTTAGAAAGTTTAATAGAGTTGTCTTAGACAAAGAATGATCAAAATTAAGTAAATCTAGTATAGCTTGATCTATTAACGTAGTCGATTTCGACTAAAAGTCTCGAGTGTTCATTAGCATTACTTGATACGAATAATAGAAAATTTAATTTTGAGCTTGGATTAATGAGTTTAAGCTTCGAGGAAGTTTAATAGAGTTGCCTCAAAATAATTAAAACTGAACAAATCTAATAGCATTTTATCTATTAATGTAGTCGATTTTGACTAAATGTCTCGAGTGTTCATTAGCAGATACGAATAATAGAAAAATTAACTTTGAGCTTGGATTGATGAATTTAAGCAAATGATCAAAATTAAGCAAATCTAATAGAGTTTTATCCATTAATGTAGTCGATTTCGACTAAATGTCTCGAGTGTTCATTAGCATTACTTGATATTAATAATGGGAAAAGAAATTTTGAGCGTGGATTAATGAGTTTAAGCTTTGAGGAAGTTTAATAGAGTTGCCTCAAAATAATTAAAACTAAACAAATCTAATAGCGTTTTATCTATTAATGTAGTTGATTTCGATTAAATGTCTTGAGTGTTCATTAGCATTACTTGATACAAATAATAGAAAAATTAACTTTAAGCTTAGATTAATGAGTTTAAGAAAATGATCAAACTTAAGCAGATATAATAGAGTTTTATCCATTCATGTAGTCGATTTTGACTAAATGTCTCGGGTGTTCATTAGCATTACTTAATACAAATAATGAGAAAATTAACTTTGAGTTTGGATTAATGAGTTTAAGCTTTGAGGAAGTTTAATAGAGTTGCGTCAAAATAATTAAAACTGAAAAAATCTAATAGCGTTTTATCTATTAATATAGTTGATTTCGACTAAATGTCTTGAGTATTCATTAGCATTACTTAATACGAATAATGAGAAAATTAACTTTGAGTTTGGATTAATGAGTTTAAGCTTTGAGGAAGTTTAATAGAGTTGTGTCAAAATAATTAAAACTGAAAAAATCTAATAGCGTTTTATCTATTAATATAGTTGATTTCGACTAAATGTCTTGAGTATTCATTAGCATTACTTAATACGAATAATGAGAAAATTAACTTTGAGTTTGGATTAATGAGTTTAAGCTTTGAGGAAGTTTAATACAGTTGCCTCAAAATAATTAAAACTAAACAAATCTAATAGTATTTTATCAATTAATGTAGTCGATTTCAACTAAATGTCTCGAGTGTTCATTAGCATTGCTTGATACGAATAATATAAAAATTAACTTTGAGCTTGGATTAATGAGTTTAAGCGAATAATCAAATTTGAGCAAATCTAATAGCGTTTTATCCATTAATGTAGTCGATTTCAACTAAGTGTTCATCGATTTCGACTAAGTGTTCATTAGCATTGCTTGATACGAATAATGAGAAAATTAACTTTGAGCTTGGACTCATCTTTGAGGAAGTTTAATAGAGTTGCCTCAAACGAAGAATAATCAAAATTGAGCAAATCTAATAGCGTTTTATCCATTAATGTAGTCGAATTTGACTAAATGTATTGAGTGTTCATTAGCATTGCTTGATACGAATAATAGAAAATTAATTTTGAGCTTCGATTAATGAGTTTAAGCGAATCATCAAAATTAGGCAAATATAACAGTGTTTTATCTATTAATGTAGTCGATTTCGACTAAATATCTCGAGTGTTCATTAGCATTGCTTGATACGAATAATGAGAAAATTAACTTTGAGCTTGGATTAATGAGTTGAGGCTTTGAGGAAGTTTAATAAAGTTGCCTCGAATGATCAAAACTAAGCAAATCTAATAGCGTTTTATGCATTATAGCCGAATTCGACTAAATATGTTGAGTGTTCATTAGCATTGCTTGATACGAATAATATAAAAATTAACTTTGAGCTTGGATTAATGAGTTTAAGTAAATGATCAAAATTGAGAAAATCTTTTATCCATTAATGTAATCGATTTCGACTAAATATCTCGAGTGTTCATTAGCATTGCTTGATACGAATAATGAGAAAATTAACTTTGAGCTTGGATTAATGAGTTTAAACTTTGAGGAAGTTTAATAGAGTTGCCTCAAACGAAGAATAATCAAAATTGAACAAATCTAATAGCGTTTTATCCATTAATGTAGTCCGACTAAATGTATTGAGTGTTCATTAGTATTACTTGATATGAATAATAGAAAATTAACTTTGAGCTTGGATTAATGAGTTTAAGCGAATGATCAAAATTAGGCAAATCTAATAGTGTTTTATCCATTAATGTAGTCGATTTCGACTAAATATCTCGAGTGTTCATTAGCATTACTCGATACGAATAATGAGAAAATTAACTTTGAACTTGGATTAATGAGTTGAAGCTTTGAGGAAGTTTAATAGAGTTGCCTCAAACAAAGAATGATCAAAACTAAGCAAATCTAATGGCATTTTATGCATTATAGTCGAATTCGACTAAATATGTTGAGTGTTCATTAGCATTGCTTGATACGAATAATATAAAAATTAACTTTGAGCTTAGATTAATGAGTTTAAGTAAATTATCAAAATTGAGAAAATCTTTTATCCATTAATGTAGTCGATTTCGACTAAATATCTTGAGTGTTCATTAGCATTGCTTGATACGAATAATGAGAAATTTAACTTTGAGCTTAGATTAATGAGTTTAAGCTCTGAGGAAGTTTAATAGAGCTTGATATGAATGAATTTATGTTAGACAAAGGATGCGATTACAATTTAAAATTAGTGAGTTTTTTTACAATGAAAATATAAGCATATGGTAATGAGTACTTGATTGATTGGATAATCGGGTTATGGGCTCTCAATTATCCAAATTACTTAGCAAAAGTGGCATTAAAGACTTTTATGAGCCAAATGTGTAAGAGGTGATATCTAAAACAAACATTTGTTTGAACATTCAAATTCAATCTAAGTACTAAAACACTGATTAAGCTTATCCCAAGCGATATGCATAATAATATGTATCTATGCAAGTAAATAGCAACTAAAAAAAAGGAAGATTTATATATGATTTGACCCCTCATTGATGGTAGGAAAAGGTAACAATCTTGTGAATCTTATTTTCCCAAACATGATTTTAACTTTTTTTATGTCATTTGTAGAATCAGCAAGACATTATCAGAACTCATCCTTGGCTGCATCTGACACCATTCAAGTAGTGAGAAAATGTTGCTCATAGCAAATAAAACTGGAAACATTAATCAGAACTTTTCTTTCAAAATTTGCAGCCAAAAAAAAATCATATTTTATTTGCTGAAAATCTCTCTCTCCTTTTAACTCTGTGCATGCATGAAATCTTTATGGTAAGTAAATTGCATAGAAAATTATTATGTCTCTACAAATGTATAATGCACGAATGAGACTTGGGATACGGGGAGAGTCAATGTATGCAGTCTTATAGCCCACGAGGGAAGAGATTATTTCGATAATGTACTACTCTTAGGATTCATTTGAGCAACATAGCATTGTTTGAGTGCCTTTCATTTTAGACATTGGTGTCTGCACTATGTGCAAAAAGGACAGTGCAATGCCACAACACTTTTGAACCTGCATTTTAGACAATGCACAGATGCAGTGCAGGTAATCTTTGTAATAAGAGCATGGGAGTTGCCATGAAAGACAACTCTTCAGTCTCATCCCTGGCTAATGCATCATGCTAATTCTCTGAGCTGATTCCTATCTTTGCCTGAAAAGATTCAGATGACAGTGATGGCTGTGTGTATGTGTGTGCCCATTGTTTCCAAAATATTCTCTTCCTCAACTCTGATCCACCAAATGGCCCTGTCAGTGCAATGTACATCATATGAACAGCAACCCAGCATCAAGTCTGCACAAGATTCTGATCCATGTTCCACCAAACCATGCATGACAACTTTAACAAAGTCCCTTTTATCTGTCCTCAACAATGCACCAAAGCATCCTGCTAAGACCATTGAGGCTGTCAAACATGGTCACCCATTTCTGCTTCCACTGTCACAGAGCTGAGGACTGGAAGCTCTCAGTGTCACCTCTCAGTACTGCCTTCAGTAGTAGCACAAGAAGCATCCTCAATAGTGTTTGTTGAGGCTTCACTCCTGCCATTCACCATCTTATTGGACTTCTTCCATCCTTCAAGGATTAAAAGAGCATCTAATTGCTGCTGTTTCACAATTGTGGATGGGAACATATGACTTTTTTGTTCTCTGCCTGAATTCCATAGACATATCACATGGAAACCAAAATGCATATATTTGAAATCCAATGCATGCTAAAGAACAAGATTGCTCATTCATTTATAGGTCGAATAACAAAAGATATTAATCATTCAAACTATCTTCCAAAAGATGCTGATCAAGGGATTCCTGCATGAACAAGCAAGAAAACTCTGAACAATTGTTCTATGTTGGATAACAAATCAAAAAAATGATTCGAAATCAATGCACGCAATCTTATCCTACTAGAATGCGTGAAATTAGAGATATAATACGTACCGAATTACTTACAAAATGTCACATTCCAATCACTAATGTGCTCACAAGCAATTTAATAAGAATGATTGCAGGTCATACAATCAAGGAAACAAGAAATGCTATGTTACATCATATGACTTCTTCTGGGATGGGAGGTCACATCACAGATGAGTAGAGAATCATGAGAATGAGAGCATTGTTTATTAAATAAGGAGTATAATATTATAATTATTTTGCTTTCTTTAATACTTTCGAGTTGCATTAAATTTTATGTACATGATTGGAAATTTTGGACTACAATTAGGGGATCAAATTGCTTTATATGTAAACTAGTTTTAAATAACTTTTGAAATATTTTAAACAAAAAATAAAATACCAAATAATTCAGAACAAAAAGGCCTGAAAAATGATGGAGATCTTTGAGATCTCAATTCTCTATTTCACTGAATAATTTAGTCTCTTTTTTGTATTGTTAAAAGGAAAACAGGACCCTTGTTTTGATGTGGTAGTGATCTTCTTTGTACCTTTTTATTCTTTTTCTTTTTTATCATCTTAATGGAGACAATGACTTGTCTTCTTCTTTTAGAAGAAGAAAACAACATTGCTTTTTGCACTAATGAACTCATTCATCACCAACTATAGCACTAAGCTTTCACTGTATTGGAAGAAGAAAAAGATCCTTTCACTGTTTTATTCTCAGTTCAATAGAATTTATAGGTTTAGATGAAAATTGGTGAATGCAATGAATTGCCATTAAGAATGTCTCGTCTATTATAACACCACAATAAATGTGAATTTAATATGCATTTAACTTATGTCTATAGTAATTTATTTATCCATTTTATTGTTGCTAATTATTGATGGCGTGAAAAGTTGTTGGAAGCTATTTTGGATAAATATTTTTTAAAAAAATAAATAATTATATCAAAATAAAATCCTCAAAAGTAGAAAAGAGGACGATAAATTAAGAGATTAACCCTATATTAATAAGATTAAAATGAATTAAATTTATATTTTAATTTTACTATAATTTAAAATTTTAAAAATATATATCATTAGGAACTCATGAATTGAAATTTTTTTTTATTATCTCTGTTGAGACATCCGAGTTGATTATTGTATTATTATCTCAATGTGTGAGCGTTTTGTATATCATTTGATGTAATATTTTTTTAAAATTTTATAAAATATATATATTATTATTATTTGAAGCTATTTTGGATAAATGTTTTTTTAATAAAAAAATATATCAAAATATAATCCTCAAAATTCAAATGTATGAGATGAGGATAGAGATGAATTAAGAGATTAACCTTATATTAATAAAATTAAACTGAATTCAATTTGGCTCATAATTTAATTTTACTGAAATTCAAATTCTGAAAAATATATATCATTACGAACTCATGGATTGAAATATTTTTTTATTATCTATGTTGAGAAATCCAAGTTGATTAGTGTATTATTATCTCAATGTGTGAGCGTTTTGTATATCCATTTGATGTAATAATTTTTTAATATATATATATATATATTATTATTCGAAGCTATTTTGGATAAATTTTTTTAAAAAGAATAAAAAAATATATGAAAATATAATCCTCAAAATTCATATGTATGATATGAGGGTAGAGATGAATTAAGAGATTAACCTTGTATTAATAAGATTAAAATGAATTCAATTTAGCTCATAATTTAATTTGACTGAAATTTAAATTCTAAAAAATATATATCCTTAAGAACTCAAGGATTGAAATATTTTTTATTATTTGTGTTGAGACATCCGAGTTGATTAGTATATTATTATACAACATGATACGTCAATATACGTGTGAGCGAGCGTTATATATATCGTTTGAAGTAATAATTTTTTTAAAAAAAAATTAAAAATATATAATAATAATATTATTATTATTACATTCATCTATCAAAGATAAAATATTTAAACTATCATTTGATAAATCAAATTTCTATATCTAAAATACTAATATGATATCAAACTGAGTTGAAATCTCAGGATAGATTGACCCCAATCACTTTAAGCCATTAGAGCCCAACAATAAATACTTAAAGCAGACGTAAACGGAGGCCAGCCGACAAAAGCGAGCGTCAAACAAGTCTGTTGTCGGAGACGATGATTCTTCTTCTTCTTCTTCTTCTTCTTCTTCTTCTTCTTCCTACTACTGCTGCTGCTGCTGCTTTTGGTTTCATCTTCTTCCTGAACCCCAATAGCAAACAGAAGAAGAGTAAATCTACTCGCAAGTAAGTGTCTTGAGAACACACTCGAAGAGGAGGAGTGTCTCAGAATGCTTGCAGTGTTGATTGCAGAATGGTTTGCATGATTGCTTCTGCAAGCGGAAGGGGGTGCGTGCAATGCATGCATGCATGCGTCTCTCACATGCCCCTCTGCCGAAGCAGAATTATAGATCGGATACTGAGTCGCCACCAACCTCAAATGAGTGAGTGAGGCATCGGAGTGGGGGGTGGGCAGGCAGTGGCCTGTCCCCATCCGGCATTTAGTCGAACACATGCGCCCCATACTGGTCAGTCCCACGGCCAGCGTACCAGCTGACCTCCTCCATGATTCCTGCCTCCATGTCTGCTGCCATGTCCTCATGATGCTCACTGAACCCACCCTCGACTTGGTGTCTTTCACTGGGAGTGGATTGAATGATATTATTAGGAGCCTTTCCATTGTTTTGATATCACATCTATCTTATGTACATTTAAACTCAGAAATTATAATTTGATGTAAATAAATATGTAAAGAAGGTTCAAAACTTTGTGAGACAATTAATTGGAACATTAGAAGATGTAAGTAAATTTGATAGAATTCATTAGAACATATCATTTGTCAGCCCTTCAAAATAATGTAAAAATGCCTTCAGAGCAAAGAAATATTTTTGGTCCCAAAAGTATGTTCAGATGAGAGATGACATCCTGGAGCTCAATCAAAGTGGGACCCTGCTCTCCCTCCACCACTGAGACACAGAGAGAGAGATAGAGAGAGAGAGAGAGAAAAGTGCTTTAGCTCAATGGTTTGACTTGACCACTGTGCCTTGCATTGGAAAGTGCACCTAATTAAAACAAGCACAGCAAAAGCCTGGGTGAATGAATTCACTGCACTGCTCTCTGCTCACCTTGTAAGATCATTTTTTATATTATCCTTTATAATAATATTATTTGCATGATAAATTGGCATGCACAAGACAAATTCAATATACTATTTGAGATAGATTATTATACTTTATCCTTTTTAATAGAAGATTGTTTTCTTCCATCAATATAATATATATATATATATATATATATATGTATATGTATATATATGCAATTTGCAGCAACATGACTCTAATTTCCTGTGCATCAGCTTTCTATGGCACCATTTACTTTTTCATTTTACTAAATATTATGCTCATATTATGTTTGTCAGCCACTAATATTAAAATCACAATATAAATTTTTTGAAGACTATGCATATTTATTCTAAATCTAACATAATTTTCATGAACTCTTCTTATATTCAAGTTTGATGAGAATATTTATGTTAGCCCTTGTTACAGTTCAAATAAGACATGATTATAGAACATATACAAAAACTACAACATAAGTAATTCTTTCTTCTTGTTGTTACCTCCAGTAAAACATTTTGAAATGAATAGACCCTAAGAATAGATCTAATATATTTATTAACTTTAATATTTAGATATTTTTTTAAAAAAAATTAACTTTAAAATTTTTTTAAATAGCATATTAACATTTAAAAATTCTAACAAAATATATCGTGAAAATATCGGTTTACCTATGTCTCGATCAAATCTATCGCCACTGTCATTGTCACCATCGAACCCCCTACCCTTACCTCTCTATATTTGTCTTACCTTCATGAACCACATGAGTCATGCTTCTTAGCCTCCTTTTTCGCGTATGGCCCATGATACGATTACCTTTACACTTATGTTCAACAGTGAAACGAGGATTATACAGACGATGATGAAGGTAATTTTTTTAAAAATTAGGATGTTATTTATAAAAATTTTAAAGTTAATTTTATTTTCAGAAATTCAGCCTAAATATTTCTTGTCATATGTAATTAATTAAAACTTGATGTGTGGAAGAAATCCAAAGAATAGTATGAGTCAAATAAAATGAAGAGTAGATCACACAGGTGTTGATTAAACATGGAACAAAATAAAGTGAAATATAACATATTTCATAAAAATATTACCTTGGATAAAGATTGGTTGATAATTCTGAACACTTTAGGATTTGTTATCACATATAAATTAGTATTTCCCAAGTACTAAAAAAAATCAAATAAAATATATGGGGATCATTACAAGTTTCAAACTAATGATCCAACTCTGATATCATGATAAAAAAATAATTAATTTGTGTGATATAAAACATAAAAAAAAATATTTAAAGAATTTTAAAGTAAGAAAAAAAAAATCAAATTTATAATCTGTTATTTAAATGCATCTTAACTAGGAATAAATGGCCACAACTTTCATGACAGAAATGGCAGATGAGTCAGGTTCTATGTCATGTTTCTGACAAAGCTCTGTTGCTGCCTTGGGATGAGGCTACAAGACAAGGAGTTTGGTGGATGTGAATAAGAAGAAGACCACATTGATGGCATGGGAGCAGCTGCAAGTTGCAGTTACCACAAACAAAAGCTTTCTCATGTGATTGCTTGCCATGGCTGAATGCCTCCCTAATCTCCCCTTGCACCCACTGTGCTATGGTATGGAGGAGGAGGAAGAGGTCATAGAATCCAATGCAGTCTGATCTCCACTGACCACAACAAATTGCTCATCAATTCCCCTGCTGTTGACAATAATTGATCACAGTCACCAGACATTGATGAAAGAAGACTCCTAATTATGACTACATTTAATGATAACCCATTTAAATCTAATTAAGATTCTAATCAATCCATCTACTCATAGTATTATTAACCTTCAAAGTGGCTAAAATCCATTTTCTGTTTATTATACTAATTAAAAAAAGGCCTTATTGCATTGGAATTATAAGAATAATAGAGCCATTATATATATATATATATATATATATATATATATATATATATATATATATATTATATGCTATAATCTTCTTTAGGTGATGTTGATCTGCTTTGTATTGGAAGGGAACGTGGCTGTCACGTGCACGAAGCCAAGTGTTTTATAGTCCCACCCATCACCTGAGAATTGGCCCAAATGCTGCGTTCCCCAAGTCTGCATCTTTTAGAGCTGAGAACAATTCTGAACCCCTTCCTCTCTCTCTCTCTCTCTCTCCTCGGCCAACCTTTCCTTGGAGTGATGAGACTTCACTGACTAAAGAGCTGCTCTGTGTGGTTCCTCTTGATCTCTTCCCTCCCTTGTTGTCTTCCTCCTGTCCCCAATATCGCAGCCAACACTCTGCTATTGTTCCTCTGAGCAGTGGGAGGGATGAGTAAAGAAGAAGACATCAAGTTCCTCAAGATACAGGTATACATCTGCTTTTGCTTCTTCTGGACTCCGGATCTCTTCCCCACCATGAAGGATGTGCCGGCTTTCGTAGTCGTCTTTGTAATGCTCTCGTTTCTCAACCGCAGACGTGCATTCTCAAAGTGAACATTCACTGTGATGGCTGTAAGAAGAAGGTCAAGAAACTGCTTCACAAAGTTGATGGTACTTGAGCTGCGACATTGTCATTATGGAATTGCTTCCTTCTCTTTTTCCTAAGCAACTGATGATGTCTTCCTCGCTCGATTCCTTTTGTTTTGTTGTTCCTGGTTCGGGTCGCTTTGGGGTCTCAGGGGTCTACACCACCAGCATAGATGCAGAGCAGGGGAAGGTGACCGTCTCGGGTAACGTCGATCCTGCCACCCTCATTAAGAAGCTTGCCAAGGCTGGCAAACATGCGGAGCTGCTGGCTCCGAAGGGTGGCGGTAACAACAACAGCAGCAACCAGGTCCAGAAACCACAACCACAGGGTGGTAAAGGGCAACAGAAGGACAACGGGAAGGCCCAAAAGGCTGGAAACGGCGGTGGTGGTGCTGGAGGCGGAGGGCAAGATCACAAAGGTCAGCACCCGCACCCGCACCCGCAGCCAACACCACAGCAGCAGCTGCTGCTTCAACGACAGCTGCAGCAGCTGCAGCAGCTGCAACAGATGAAAGGGGCCAAAGATCTGCAGCTGCCGCAGCTGAAGGAGTTCAATTTCCCACCCTACAAGGATCCCAAATCCGTGAACGCCGCCTTCCCCCCCGGTGGCTGCGACGACTACGACGACGAGGATGATTTCGACGACGACTTTGATGACGACGAGATGGACGAGTTCGACTGCTTCGACGCCGATTTCGATGACGATTTCAAGAACCTCAAGATCAAGCCGCCCGTCGCGGCGCCGAATGGGAATGCCATGAATGATAAGAAGGGAGGGAGTGGCGATAAGAAGGCCGGGGGCGTTCCGGTTCAGAACAAAGGCATGTGTAACGGCAATGAGCCAAAGAACGGTAATGGTGGAAGCGGTAAAAAGGGTGGTGGTGGAAACCCAAACCAGGGTGGTGGCGGTGGTGGATCTGCCACCAAGAACGGTGGTGCCGGTGGTGGTGGGGGGAAGAATGGTGGTGGGGCCGTGCCGCAAGATGGTAAGAATGGTGCTAACAGTAAGAAGGGCATTCCCAGTGGCAGTGGCAATGGCAATGCCAGTGGCCAAGCTGGGAACTGTAACACCAATGGCAACATCATCAATCCAGCCAACGGAGCTAGGAAGGGGCCTGTGAATAGTGGAGTGGGTGCCGGGGGCCCTCCCATGGCCAATCCTGGCAAGATGGGCCAAGGTTTCCCTGGCATGGGCGTGGGCATGGGACACCAGATGGGGAACATGCACGCCCCCATGGGCCAGATGGGGAATATTCCGACCGCCGCAGCGGCAGCGGCAGCGGCAGCGGCGATGCAAGGACTCCCGGCTGGCGGTCCACCGCCCGGGTATTACCAGGGAGGGATGGTGGCACCACCGCCCGAGGTGATCGCCGCCGCGGCCGCCAACGCCAACCCATATCAGCAGCAGTACATAGCTGCAATGATGCAGCAGCAGCAGCAGCAGCAACAGCAGCAGCAGCAGCAGAGGATGATGATGATGAATGCGCAGGATCGCGCGTTCCAGCCGATGATGGGCTACGCTCGGCCACCGGTGCCGATGTACTACAACATGCCACCGCCGCCGCCTCCGGCGGCCACACCGCATCACCACAGCGATCCTTACACCACCTTCTTCAGTGATGAGAACACTAGCAGCAGCTGCTCGATTATGTGAAAAAGGAGAAAAAGCTCCATCGCTTGGTGCTCGTGGTGTTCCTCACCTTGGCTGCCTCTGACCTCATCTCGAAGTGGCATAGGAGAGTGTCAGCTGCAAATACATGAAAAACATGGGGTAATTTACTATTTTTTTCCTCCTTAAATCTCTCTGTTTTATGTTTAGGTGAAAGGCTATATATGTTGCAAGTGCAATTTCGATAGAAAGGTCTCTTATTTTATATCATCTAGCAAGGATTAGAGACTTGTATTTGGTTTCTCTTAGGACTTGTGGAGATGAGAGAGCTGCTGTGAGGCTTTCCTGTCATCTGTCGATATGTGTTTACAAGTTCAGAATAATAGTCAATAATGATCCAATCCCAAAATGTCGAAATGTGTTCTCTCTCCTGTTGTTGCCTCGAAGCACTGCACCTTCAAGCATTCGAGATGATTGATGTTTCCTCGACTTTGGCATCTCGGCGCATGCAGAGTCGATTGGCAGGAACACCTCGAGTCCCAGATTACTTCAGCTTACGGCAAACTCTTTTGCTGTAAAAGGTTGCCACTAAGCCAAGCTGAGAGAACATGTCCATCACCAGGAATGTTCCCTGGTTCCATTCATGGCAGGGAGTGGATCCATCACACCATAACTCTCGGAGGACGGAGGAAGAAGACCTCTCATCATTGTCAAGAGACGTGAACTAACTGCGCGTTCTTCTCAGGACGCAGCAGCAGCACGGGTTAGAAACTTGGAATGAGCGTGTGAAAGGTAGCCTGTAAACCCAAGGAATCACGTAACCTGCGCCTAGGGATGGGAGCTAATCCTACACCTCTCTCTCTCTCTCTCTCTGAACAAAGGGAACAGGAAAATAAAGGAGAGAAAGAGAGAATGATGCTTGGGAGTGTTGGGAAGAGAGCTTAGGAGGATGAAATGATGCCCTCCTCTGATTTCTTTCATTTCTTTTTTCCTTCTCTTTTTCTTTACTGCACTCTATGGATCTCCACTCCCCAAAACTTTTGACCTCAATTGTACTGGCACATTGATTACATACACTACGTCGGAGCCCCACCACCACCACCTCCACCAACTCTCTCAGTACCATCGACTCTGTAGCTTCTCCACGCACACACATGCTGCTCGACACACAAGCCACTGTTTCTTAGATGGACATTGAGGATTCTTCTTCCTCATCCAATGAAAACAACATCTCCTCCTCCTCCTCCCATCTCCTTTCCGCAACTCCGATGGAGGGAACAGAGCATCTTTAACTGTGCTCCCAAATGGAATAGCAAATCTACTGCTTGGATCGAGGCATGCAAGGGTGTCAGAACTTGCACGTACGGAGGGTATCAGTCAATATCGCTACAGTGATCTTCCCTGACTTGTTTAATCCATGGTGTCCAATCGGCGACCAATCCTTCTTTATCCTTCGTGATGAGCGTGAGAGACGCATTATGCTATCATCTCCACCGCCATCCATCCATCAATCACATCTGTGGCCATTTCCTCCACGCCATTTCTGTGGGAAATCATAAAAGACAAGTCTCTTCTTTCGGATCACTGTGAGTAGAAGCTGCTGCTGCTGCCGCTTCTGCGACGATGATGGTGTGGTAGCTAATTGTGGAGGCTCGAAGCTCTCTTCTTCTCGTCCTCCTCCGCGCTTCGTCTTCTTCATTGGGATGTGGACAAAGGGAGTGTGTGAACAGGGGTTACACATGTAATATACACAGTGAATACTTTGACCTGTCTCTCATCTGAATTTTTCTATAAAATTACATTTATATCCCACTAAAATTAATTTTTATCAATTAATATATATTCCAAAATATTTTTAAAAATCAAATAATTGGTTAAAAATATTATTATTTTTGAATAATAATAATAATAATAATCATAAGTAATCTTACTTATGATTATAAGGGGGACGAAGATCCGCCGTCCATGAATTCGATCACGAATTTTAAAGGCACCGACGGTGCAGCTAAGAGAACGAGTAACTCCTATTTCCGTCGCCGTCCTGTCTACCTGCCTTGTGATTGAAGCTGGACGCGTCCCCACGGGCGGGTCCCACCGGGGGGGCCAGTTTTCATTCGCAGGCATCCTGTTGCGTGACGTCTACTCAAACGCCACTCACGTGATTATTAGTGACTGTTTGGTACAAAGCACGTGATAGTTTAGCTTATCCATTAAAGTTTAAAGCTATTAGGCGATTGCCAATCAACCTTTAATGACACCATCGCCAAGTCCAAAGCTAAAGTGCGTCGTATATATACATATTTATGTGTAATTTATTTTGATTCATACAAATATTTTTTTTTGTAAATTTTAATAAAAATTATAAATAAGAATTTAAATATTAACTTTTTATCGATCGTATAATCGATTGAAAATTTTTATAATATTCTTGATTTAGAGAATAAACCCTCATCCAATTCTAGTGGCTTATGAGAAGGGATGTGAAGGATTTTTCTTGAGAAAATTATCTTAAAAGATAATTGAATTCATTTACGATGAGAGGTTTTGGAGTATCATATCTCTCGAAAAATCGATCAAATCGGAAAACACTATAAACAATTTGAGTAGTCCTATACTTAGGGTTTGAGATTTGTCTCTTTGAAAAAATTATCTTAAAAGATAATTGATTCATTTAAGATTAAAGGTTTTGGAGTGTTATATCTCTCGAAAAGTTGATCAGAAGACTCTATAAACAATTTGATTATGTAAAAAAGAATATTTATGATCTGTTCCAAAATGATCTTAAAAATTGATCTAATATGAGTTGGATAGCCCTACACTCAAGGTTTGGGATTTGTCTCTTGGGAAAAGTATCTTAAAAGATAATTAAATTCATTTAAGATTAGAGGTTTTCGAATATCATATCTCTCGAAAAATCGATCAAATCGGAAGCCACTATAAACAATTTGATTATGTAAAAAAGAATATTTATGATCTGTTCTTAAATAATCTTAAAAATTGATCTAATATGAGTTGGGTAGCTCTACACTCCAGGTTTGAGATTTGTCTCTTGAGAAAATTATCTTAAAAGATAATTAAATTTATTTAAGATTAGAGGTTTTCGAGTATCATATCTCTCGAAAAATTGATAAAATCGGAAGACACTATAAACAATTTGATTATGTAAAAAAGAATATTTATGATATGTTCCTAAATAATCTTAAAAATTGATCTAATATGAGTTGGGTAGCTCTACACTCCAGGTTTGGGATTTGTCTCTTGAGAAAATTATCTTAAAAGATAATTAAATTTATTTAATATTAGAGGTTTTGGAGTATCATATCTCTAGAAAAATCGATCAAATCGGAAGATATTATAAACAATTTGATCATGTAAAAAAGAATATTTATGATCTGATCTTAAAAATTGATCTGATATGAGTTGGGTAGCTCTACACTTAGGGTTTGGGATTTGTCATTAACTGTGATGCTTATTATAATTAACTAGTGTCCAATTAACCTTTTTATAATTAACTTCCATGCATCTTCCTAAGTGGGTTTGGTAGGGCTGTCCTTGCAAGTTAGCAATTCCACTACTACTTATTTCTTATTAAAAGAAATAATAAAAAGCCAATAATAGGAAGCATGAAACCTATAACTCATAGGGGATAAAGCCACTTCCTCTCTTTGATTAGGTTAGCATTATTGGATAGCGTTCAATTATTAAAGTATGTGAGAACAGTGTCAACTTTGTTGGACATCCTTAGATCTAACAAATAAAATAATGGTATATCTTAATCATAATTGGAGGATGACATTAGAAGATTGCTTGCACGGTCAAAGCATTAATGACTTAGAAAGAATATTCAATTATAATTTATGAGAAAAGTATTCACTTCAATGAAAATATTTTATTTATATATTGTAATATTATTTCTAACCAATTTAATTATAAAAGCTCATTATTGTGACAATAGTAATCGACCGTTCTACTCTATTCCATTTTTAATTTTAGCATTCGAGGAATCATATCGAGAATATGACTTCGATCTTTTTACATATCGACATTTGATAAGCATTAGAGACTTTCACAACTCTATCTTGATTTTTTTCATGCACACAACGTAAATCAAATCGAGCTAATACGAGCAACATTGATATCTCATATATCAAAATAAAAATATATGTTAATAAGGTAACTAACAAAAGAGGTGTAATAGGAAGAAATGCTATTTACTAATTTTGTTATCGTAAAAACTAAATGTATAATGTTGAATAATTTATGCATTTATTTAGCTCAAATACAACTTAATTTTATGGGAATCCAACCAAAATTTGTATTGATCTCGATGTTTAGCACTAATCAAATATAGATTTATTAATTGTAAATTAAATATATATCTTAATGTAGCCAAGAAATGACACCAAACCCTAACAAAAAATGCGTTTAGATTGATCAATCTTTAAGCCAAGCAAGCCCTAAAGATGAACCTGTGAATGTTCAATCACCAACCAATATGAGGGTTGAATGATGATGATGGTGGATTCCAAGATTGTAGCTAATATTCATGCATGTATGGAGCATTAAGAGAAGCACATTTCTAAGGTTCACTATACACATGAATTATATACTCAATATACGTTCTTAAATTGTGAATTGGGTTTATATTGTTTGACCTCCATTTCAAAATCAGTTGTCTCCCACTCTATCAAATTTGAAGAAAAAAAAAGAACCACCTATTTTATTTTTTTTAATTTTTAATTTCTTTCGATATACCCCCTCAATTAGCCATCTATTAAACTATTAAAAGGGATAGATTTATCATTTATAGTGATATTTAGGTTTTTTTAATTTTTTGATTAATTTGGAATCAAACCTAACGATCTAACTTGATTCGGACCCAACGATGAATGACATGCGTTGTCCCAAGATGTCGAGGATGGTAAGAGGAAAGTCTATCATTTGAATCTAGATATTGCTCGATCTCCGAAAATGATAGTATTCAAGATCTTACATAAGATCGAGATTAGGGGTAGCCTGACTAAGTCCCTTATGATAAGGCCTATTTTGGGCCCAAGACACGTCATAGTCGATGCCACACGCCAAGTCGAAATCCGTATCGAAATGTTGTTCAACATGTCCCGTCCCGAGAGCTCGGGGCGGTGCCGTCTGACGTTGCTTCGCACGTCCCGAGATGGTGGCCAGTCAGAAGTGCCATTCCATCTCTCAAGGATCAGCGGCCACGTCGAACCCGCGTGCAATCGACCCTCGTACAATATTATAAAAGCCCCTGGCCAGCATCCGGCCAAGGAGGGGCAAAAGTAAATAATCCAACCCACAACTGACTTGCTCGTCGGAGGGGCCAAAGTCGGGAATCACCCGATGAAGGATATTTTTGCAGGCGAACGACCACCCACGAGCCGCGAGCGTCTCAACCCAGGGGTCGCCATCCAGCGCGTAAGGGCGAGCTGCCAACCGGCCCGTTGACCGACAAACGCCGATAAGCACCCCTTCCCGAGGGCATGGCCACCTCGTCATCCAGCTCAGTCGACAAAAGGCTCCCGACATCGACCCGTAGACCAAGCCATGCTGACTCATCGACCATGGTATATTTGTTCACCAACACCTTCAATGCCTAAGTCAGTGATACCGGAGGTATAGAAAAAAATAAGAGAGAATATATTTATGCCCAAGTTTTTCATATTATCAACAATTCAGTTAAAAGACAATTACGAGAGTGGCACAATCACTTGTTGGACATCGGGGACCGGCGGCTTGGGCAGCGAGCTGCTCCGGGACTTGGCCTTGTCCGGATTCAAGATCATCCAAGTCATTGACATGGACACCATCGAGACCTCCAATCTCAGCCATCACTCCCTCTTCAGGTCTCGAGGATTTATAATCTGCGGCGGGTTACCTTTGTTTGTGGAGGTATGCCTGGCATGTGTTTGTTGTTTTGTGCATTAGACGGATTAAAAGATTATTTCTACATTGATTGTGTTTATACATCTTATTCTCATTGCTAGTATGATCTTTGATATTAGTCAGGTAAAGTATACTTGGTAACGAGGGGATATAGGATATGCAAGACTACTGACATTCCCTCCTGAAAGAGTGTCAAATTGTTTGTTGCATCTCTTTTTGCGGTTATACATCTATTATAGGATATTATAGTTTGAGATGCTGGTAGATTTATAATCGACACATGCGTAGGGCAGTCAGTGTTCTTAGCGGAACTATCTGAGGAATGATAAGTTGTGTAAATAAGTGCTACGTTTCTTAAAAGGCATGCTGCTTGTGTTATTCTAGTGTTTGAATTCCTTCTATATGTATCTATTTTGCTACATTTAGTAGACATGTTCTGCTTCCATGTCCTCATATGCAGCTGAGTGTTGCCTAAGTTATACTCATTCTTCTTGTTTGATGGTGCAGGCTTCAGGATGTTGGGAAGTCCAAGGCCGAAGTAGCAGCAGAGAATGTTGTGAAAAGAATTAGCAGGCTGAATATTAATCCTCATTTCTGAAGGATTGAGGATATGGGACATAGGCTTCTACATTGATTTCAATATACTTGTCCTTGGTCTTGATTGGATTGAAGCTCGGAGCTACATAAATTGGCTTGCTTGGTAGGTGATGTAAGTTGTTATATTAACTTTCCATGATCAAATGTTGCTAGTTTGCTAAAATTGGAAAAGTAGATTATTTTTATATGTGTAGGTTGTCAAAAAAACTAGAAAGCTCTAGTCATAAATCTGGCCTAACACAGGTGATATACTAGACGAAGAGCTTAATATAAGATTGTCTTTTGGTTAAAGCAATTATAAATGTTTTCAAAATTTCATACTATTTTAAATGATTAGAGCTTCTATATAATGAGCATAAACATTTGGAAATATTTCAAAGTTATTTAATAAATTGTAAAATCTACAGGAACTCGTATGAAAATTCCATGTCAGTAGGGATTGCTTTGTGATCCTATAAATCATATCAACATGGTTTGCAAGATTGGTATCAAGATCAGCTAATGATGATACAATCTGGATTGGAAGGATTGGCTGGATCAGAGTGGTAGATCATAATTGATAAAAAAAATAGTGAACATAGACAATAAGGATGATAGGATGCCACCAATCGTCAACATACCAACAATCAGTAAGGATTGGTACTGTCTAGATCAGAGACAAGGCAAGAGAGGAGTAAGAGGGGACATGCAGGATGATAAGGACTAGTGGAGGCAGTGTTGGAGGGGTAGGAAGAGGAAGCAGAGAAGGAGATGATGACATGGACAGGGTGGAGGAAGAGACGACATCATGATGGTGACATGGCCGAATAAAGGAGACAACGACGGTGATGTGGTGAGGAGGGGAGAAAGAGAGGCCATGAGAGAGAGTGCATCAAGAGAGTTAGAGAGAGTGAGCATGAGAGGAAGAGAGAGATTGATCGGTAAGCCTGGTATGGCGAACTTATCAAGCGGTACATCTATATCAGATCAAATCAAATGAAATTGCTTATTTCGAATCCTAATTGTCTGTCAAACTAAATACCCACCAGTACCAACCAATATATGTCATTCGATTGTTATAATTTCATTCACGGACTCCCAAAATCATGAAAATTGAGTTTTCTTCTCCATTTTTTTTCCATCACATAATTTTGAATACCGTGAATCTAACCATTCTTGTGATGTCACCATTGCCTTGAGACCAAATCTCTTTTGCTAGGTAAACTTTAAAGCGATGAAATTTATGGTAAGCCAAGTGATGCCGAGTCAGAGTATCTCTCTATTTGTAAACTTTTATATCAAATAGTGCACCCAATGATGATTGTATATAAACTTTGTCACCAATTGTGCCCTTGCCACACCCTTTCTTACTAATGCTAACTCACCAATATCCTTTATCGTAAGGTTTGCTACATATAAAGTCCAAAACAAAGTTTCTCTTCGCTTCATCAACTGTAAGCCGACCTTCTTGAAATTAGCTCCATTATCGGTCATAATATGGACAATATATAGTGGCCCGATCTCCTCTACCACAGTGTCTATTAGGTTCCCTATGTAGTTTGTATGTCGAATTTTATTTGAAACATTAATCGACTTGGAAAATATGACCCTTTTGTTGTAATAGACAAGAAAGTTAATGATGGTCATTCTTATAGGTTCGATCCAACTATCACACATCGGTGTTACCCCATACTCGTCCCATTGCTTCTTAAAGGATTTGATCCAATACTTTAATTCTACCATCTCCTCATCTAGATAAACATCGTGTATCTCCTTCAATATAGGAGGTTGGATGCCCGTGTCAACCTTTTGGATTATAGACACCATGCTTTTGAGTTCAATCCCATAGGCCTCATTTGAAGTTCTTTTTTTCTTCTTCTTTTAACATAATTTTAATGTTAATACAGCTTAATATAAGCTTAATTTGGGTTGATAAAATGAAAGGGTTTTCACTCTAAGTTTATCCTTCAATCTCACTTAGGGATCTCAACATTTTTAGTATAACACTTCTCTTTGATTTATCATCTCCACTTAATTATCCACTACTTCATCCATGCATAAGTAAATCAAGTTTCTAGCCCCCACACAAATGTTGTTTAAACCTCAAAGTCATTTACTTTAACCATGATCAACTCATTCAAGCCATGAGAATCACTTAAGGTCTATTACAATGCTACCATCTCTTCTAATCACTGTGTGCATGTTTATTACCATAACTTAACCTCATACTTAAGTCCGCTAGCACACTTAAGGATCGTGCCTTTTTGTTGAAAAATATGCTTAAAATATATATTAATGCTTATGCATACTTTAACCAATATTTTGAAGAACTTTGTGCATAACATTTTGGATGGCATATGCTTTAACTTTAAAAGTCGATAACATAAGCATGTCATATGTCATATCTATGAAACATAGATATCACGAAATATATCTTTTAAGTAATGACAATATATGCATGTTATTTTTGTTTCCATTGGTGTACTAGTTGTGGTTTTGTGTGTGTGAAACTTGGGTACTACCGCCCAGGTGTTGTCCAATAACAACCTGTGCTCTGCACGCCTATTAGTCTCTTTACACACTTTTAATTTCATTACTTTAAGCCTTATACTTAACACTTTAGCTTTACAAGCAATAGATGTTTTTTATTTTATTTTATGCTTGACCTTCTAGTGATAATTCTCTCTACCAAAACTTCCATCTGAGATGTGGTACCGAGTCGACGGATCGTCAAACCTGAACCCCATATGGATCAGGTGGTATTAGAACAATGATCTTATGGATGGTAACCACAAGACACGGATACAAAGAGTTGGGCAAAGAACTATAAGGGTTGGAGTTCATGCCACGCTTGCCCGAAGGAAGAAACACCGACGGGATGGTGGCCAACAACCTATTACCATTGGTTGACCTTACTGCTTAGATGGCAGTATTAGCTTAACAGATGGAGATCGTGATGGGCTAGATGCAAGCCCAAACCAATCCTACAACAAAGGATGATTGAGCAAAGAACGTTGCAGCAAAGGAGAGAGAGTCGTCTCCATTCTAGACGCGCAACCACGAAGAACATACTGTCGAACAGAACACGAACGTTGTAGCAAAGGAGAGAGAGTCGTCTCCATCCTAGACACACAACTGTGAAGAAGATACTATCGAACAAAACTTCGCAATAAGGACTTAACATTAGATTCATAAATAGATCAACTTGAAACTTTGATCTATACGATTACAACAATGAGGATAGGGTGATGCTTGCGTGACTCAAGTTGACTAGACATGTGCTCACATGGTAGAAACCTTATCGTCGAACCAATAGTGATGAAGACATGCCATGGACATGATTCAAGAGAATCATACGAAAGGAGCTCTTCCCTATGGGATATCTAAAAGAAAGATGGAGGAAGTAGCATTACCTATGTCAAGGAAGGGACTAGTCTCTGCAAGAATACACCACTGAGTTTCGATAATAAGCGGTGGCACTCTGAATCTTCCTCGACGATCACCCAACTGTCACGGACAAACTTCTAAACAGGATGTTTGATGTAATGCTTATGTATGTCCGTGTCTTTTGGTATGTTCATGCCTTGTACAGCATGTAGGGGGACGGCCGAAGGCTTAATAGTCCCATTTTAGTTGGGTTGGTGGCCTCTTTAGGCTTGTAAATAAAGGTTGTGTCATGTGGACACGTGCGAGAGATTTTCGGTCTATAATGGACCATTTTACCCTTTGTTGTGCAACGATTCAGAGCTTGTAAGGTCTGTTTGTAATTTGTATTGTCTATAAAGTGTTTTTCGGAGATGTTTGCTTGTGGATCCCGAATGAGGCGTTTCCTCTAACTCATTCTCTCTTTTGTGGGTCCTAAGGGACATGGGAGGCTTCGGGGAGGCTGACCTTTGCGGACGGACACGCAAGGGTGCCACACGACTTAGGCAAAACTAGCTAAGTCCGTGATAGATTGTATCAGAGCGGGACAAGCACTCATAGAAACACTTAGCATGCAAACGTGGGGGACCTAGCGGGGTTGCGTTGAGGGCAGTCAGCACACGCGCGACCGTTTGGGGGAAAACGAGCATGGAGATGTAGGGAAAAAAAGTCGCTCGGAGGAGCGGGCATATGAGATTGGCATTCAGAGGAATGGCCAACCCTTCGCACAAGAGGCACCACGAGAACAGACAAGCTTGGAAGAATGTGGAGCGCACAAAGGTTGGGATGGCTGAGTTTGAGCTATGGCTCAACGTTGACAACCATACTTGATGGTGCTCAAGGCAAGCGAGTCGTTTGGTAAAAGGATGAGACCATGCAAGGTGGAATGTGTTGCTCAACGATCGAAAGAGTTGTGCAAAGCTCACAGAGGTGAGGGGAATTGCTAACTCAAAGAATTCGGTACTCATGCATGGGCTTGTATGCGGACGATGGAATGTTCGCGGTCATCCCAAGGCGACCGAAACTCGGCGCCATGGAGCATTGAAACTTTCTCTTCGGCATGTGAAGGATACGTCCGTAGGAGGCTGAAGTGTGCAACGAGTTCAGCATGTTGCTAGGCCTTGAGTGGTGCAACGGGGGCTGTATTGACGTGGAGTCGCAATCTAGCAAGTGTGTTTGCAGGAGGCAGAACAATGCATAGTTTGTTCAGCAGATCGGAGTAGTCCAAGGGGATGGTGGTCTCCGAAACGAAGAGAGATGTTGCTCCAACGGGACAGTTATCCAGGAGGGATAAGTCCCGGCTTTCCAGAGGGAGAATCATGTGGGACGGACCGCACATGTTGAGGAGGAGTACCTCAACAAACAACAACTCCACGAAGCTCAATGGACTGAGCAAGCGGTGAGGAGTCATCGCATGATCTCGCTTGAGAGAATGCATTGGTGGATGCATTGCGAGATCAAGTGGGGGAGCGTCCTAAAGCAACACAAATGAAGGCACACTTGGAGTCGATTTGGAGATCGGACTCAAGGGAGTGCTGACCCGTGGAATGGTGGGCGTGAGGGCCACCATCGACTCAATGCAAAAACGAGGAGCGGAGCAAATTGGGTGTAACTTGGCGAAGTACCCAAGCCGTATGAAGAGAGCCAGCATAGAAGTTGGAACATGGAGCGGAGGCACAGTGATTTCCTTAGACAGAGGTCAGGGACATGAACTCTTGCAGAGGCAAGAGTAGAATCATGTTGTTCCATGGGTCATTCATTCTATCAGAGAGGACTCATCTTGCATGGTGCCAAAGATGAAGGGAGCTTCTGGGCACATGCACCTTATCTCGGAGGAGCATTTGATGGAGAAACTAAGGCGACTCAATTTGTGGAGGCGAAGTTGGGTTCAGAAGGCCTTAGCACGGGGCAAGAGGACGCAGAGGCGGGTACTCTTGAAGAATATGCCACAGTGTTGCCATTCAAGTTGCCATGAAGGAAGCGGTGCGCAGCGGAGATTGTGCTGGTAGGGGCAGAGGCCCAGGATCCAGACAATGGTGCACAAATTACAGTGAAGTCGGTGGACTTCGGGAGCTACTAGGCGACGGACTGTCCTAGAGCGGTGCTTCATCTAGGTGTGACCCAAGATGTGCCTAAATGACAGTATTAGCTTAACAGATGGAGATTGTGATGTGCTAGATGCAAGCCCAAACCAATCCTCCAACGAAGGATGACCGAGCAAAGAACGTTGCAGCAGAGAGAGAGTCATCTCCATTCTAAACGCGCAACCGTGAAGAAGATATTGCCGAACAAAATATCATAGTAAGGACTCAACCCTTTGCATCGAGGCTCACATCGACATACCCTCCTACGGTGGCTCGATTAATACTAAAGTATTAGACTCATGAATAGATGCAAGCCTAAACCAATCATACAAGGAAGGATGACTGAGCAAAGAACGTTGTAGCAAAGGAGAGAGTCGTCTGCATCCTAAACGCACAACCGCAAAAAAGATACTGTGGAACAAAACATCGTAATAAGGACTTAACATTAGATTCATGAATAGATCAACTTGAAACTTTGATCTATACGATTACAACAACGAGGATAGGGTGATGCTTACGCGACTCAAGTTGACTATACATGCACTCGCATGGTAGAAACCTTATCTTCGAACCAACAGTGATGAAGACATGTCATGGACACGATTCAAGAGACTCATACGAAAGGAGTTCTACCCTATGGGATATCTCGAAGAAAGATGGAGGAAGTAGCACTAATACGTCAAGGAAGAGACTAGTCTCTGTAAGAATACACCACTGAGTTTCGACAATAAGCGGTGGCACTCGGAATCTCCCTCGACGATCACCCGACAGTGATGAAATACACTGCCAACCTCCATGCCTAGATCGACACAAAACCGAGCCTCTTCAAAACTCATGACATCATGACGAAAAGTATGATGGCAGTGATGATCGAGAAGAAGAATCAAACCCACACTGATAAAAATACAAAGAAAGCCAAAAGGAAGCACTCGAAAGCCAAGAAGAACACCAGGAGTGGGAAAACCTGCAATCATCAACACAGGAAGCCAAAAGAATCTCATCTCGGTAAGCTTCGTGCAAAAGCTTAGACTCGAGACCACTCGTCATCCGAAGCTATATCCTTGGATGTGGATCCACAAAGACATCGAAATAAAGATAGATCACTATTGCACATTCAAATTTGCGATTACCAACAAGTACATCGACGAGGTGACATGTGAGGTGGTGTCTCTCAACATGTCGTCTTCAAGAGTCTGTACTTGTGGGGCCAAGAAGCCATCTACTATCATGGGCCCCAACAATACATGTTCCAAAAGGATGAAAAAAAGTTCATCTTCAAGGACAAAAGAGCAAAGATGATAGTGAACGCAAGGTAGGCAATACCGAATGATACCGCCCGGTACGGGCGGTACGTACCGGTCCGACGGCATACCGGTACGTGGACCGCCCGCTACCAGGCGGAACAAAAAATAATAATAAAATATATATATATATATATATATATATATATTAGAAAAAGGTGACATTCGACGAAGTCGTCGAGGCGATGCGACGTCGCCTTTTTCGGATTATATATATATGATTATATATATATATATATTCATTTATATTTATATATTTAAATAAATGAGGCGACGTCGCCCTGCATGGGGAAGGAAAAGGTGACGTCGCCTTTTAAATTAAAAAAATATATAAATATATATATATAATCTTATATATATATATATATATATATATATATATATATATATTAATTTATATATATATATATAAACGGGGCGACGTCGCCCTGCCTGGGAGAAGAGAGAGGCGACGTCGCTGAGTTATATATATATATATAACGAGCGGTATACCGTTCGGTATACAATTTCGTACTGTACTGAGCGAATGTTGATACTTCGGTACGGTACGAAATTGCAGACCTTGAGTGAACGTGTGTCAAAAGTTTATGCTCCTGCTCATCCGGCCTGTTGCAGCAGCGACACAAACATCATCTTTGGCTTCGGCACCTAAAACCTCAAAAGACAAAGGCCTACAACAGTTCATCAGCAAGTATCCAAAGCTTTTTTAATAACACAACGGTCTTCCCCAACGACACACATTGGAACATGAAATCCAATTTACCTCAATCCAAGTCCTAATAGGACTTGGATTAGGGCAGCCCTCACCCAAATAGGGGTAGCCACCAAGTAAGGGGGTGCGACAATCCTACAAAGAAAGTACTATCCTTGCCCCTACAAGGAAAGTCTTTAAACCCTGAGGACTTAGTGTGCCACCACCCTATAAAACAAAGGGTACGCCCCCATATAAAGATAACCAGGAATTCCTCAACAAAGAGCCCAACCAACCTTATCTATTCTAGCCTCAAATGAGAGAAGAGAAGAGAGGAAAAGAGAGTAGGGAGGAACACTACATGGTGTAGCTAGTCCTTCCAACCATAGCCTTCTTCCTCGAGTTTCAGCGACCAAAGCTTTGCATCAAGTTCTGCCCTACTATTGTAAGTAGCCCCAAACACCTGTTGCCTGTTGTCCAAACCTTAGGAGAAGATTCCAATAGCGAGAGAGAAGGAGACCAAAACAGTAGCGATACGTGATCTGCCGATAGCACCCAGGTGTTGTGCTGTCCAAAGACAATCTGGGCTCTATGCGCCTATTAATCTCTTAGCACACTTTTAATTTCGTTGCCTTAAGCCTTCTAGTTAGTAATTTATCTTTACAAGCAATAGAGGTTTTTTTTTTTGGTTTTACGCTTGATCTTCTAGCGATAATTCTCTCCTCTTCCAAAACTTCCATTCAAGAGGTGGTATCGAGTTGACGGATCATTAAACCTGAACCTCATACAGATCACTAACATGTATGGCCAAATTACATGTTGACAGGTGCATTTATATTTTGTAAACTACTATGACTTTCATGAAAGTTGATTTACAAAGATATCAAATGAACAACTTTTCTATTAATATTGCAAGTGTCGCATGAAATATCTAATAACTATTTGATCAAATACTTTAGAGAAGAAGCGTGAAATAGTCATATCACTTGAACTTCTGCATTTGCTTTTATGAATCTTCTTTGATCTTTTCCATATTGAATATTCTTTTATGCATACAAAAAGTTGTAACCAGTGCCTGTGACTCCCACCAATGCCGGATCGAACCCTGATCTCCTAGATCCCAAAGAAACAACCTTACTCTAGATGGGAAGATTACTCTAGCATAGTGGGAAGATCACTCTAGCGTGGCCCTTCAAACCTTCAGTTCCACCATCAACGATAGGTTTGGTTGTCTCAGGTAAAGGCTTGTCATCAGAATCATACTACATCAGATGAAGAATAAAGAAAGTCACCTTAAGACAATTCAGCTTCCTATAATGATGGTCACCACTCGAGATCTACATCAACTTGACATTCCACTGAAGTTACATCATAAGTCTATACTACCAGAAACCAATGTCATTGCACATGGCCTTACCTCTAAATGTATATAATTCTCATCCCAAAGAAACAACCTTACCATTGTTCATCTAAATATTTTCTTATGAATAATTAAATAAATTTGCTGATAATACTGTATGACAAAGAAAACATTTGGATTTTGTATTTTGTTGAAATGTGCCAAAGAAATTTTGAGGTTTCCTGATTATACTGCATATTTTCTTCAGTGACACCATCTAAATTACTTGTTTTACCATATATGATGTTTCATGTTATGCTTGGCGCACTATTTATGCAGCTTTTCTTTTTCTTGATTGCGTTATTTTCTTTCATGTCATAGTTCATCAGTTTATTTGGTGATCATCCTAGGCTGCTTTTTTCAAAAGCTAGTGTCACATATCGAGGCAAAAATTTTTACATCCAGTCTCCCCCAATACTAGAAGAAATGACACGATTAAATCTACTGCTTTTCCTATTTGACCCAATGGGTAAAGTAACAAAGGACACCATTCATGTCAGTAGGACATCTGAAATAAATGACTAGAAAAGATCATGCCTGAGGAAACTGCATGTTCTCTTTGAAGGGGTTCCAGATGGAATTACAAACATGGATATGAGTGGTAGCTCATGAATTTTCTCAATGATCATGCCTACCTTCTTAATCCATTTGGGATTTGCGTAAACGTGTTCTGGCTTTCAGGAATCAGGAAGCTGTCACGTTGTCTTTGGTGTTGTACGGAAACGATTTTGCATAATGAGATTTTTCAGCCATCTTCCAGCTTCACATATTTGATACTTTAACTCATACCCATAATTTGGCCAGAAAGAGAAGGACCACAAGGATAATAACTTTTGGCCTGGCTGGAAGGTGATGTGGGGTCTTACCATTCAGCCAAGTTAAATTTTTTTTTTTCGGAAACTCTTATGGAACAGACTTCCTACTTCAACCTATTTTTCTAAGTTCTTACACTGCCAACCGAAGCCTTGTCCTCTGTATCGTTCCAATTTTATCGGATGTCTCCGAAGAGACCAAAGCCTTGTCCTATGTGTAATATCTATTTGTAATCTGTTTACTGATTCAGTCTCTCATATTTTCTTTGAGTGTAAGCATGCATTGGAGTTATGGGATAAGGTCCAATTCCATGTTGGGGTGGGCTTCATGTTTTTTAACAAATGGGCGGGCAAATGGGGTCATCTGCTACATATCATTGCAAACTCTCTCTGGCACCTATGGTTGGTTCGGAATAATGCCAACAGTGTATCAATCTGGTGGAAGATAGTTGCTGCTACCAATGACCAGTTCTGTCTATCCAGGGACTCAAAATAGAGTTCATGCGGTTAGAAAATTTGCGTGCGAGGGGGGTTACCTTCTAGATTATGATGGTTTGTTTTTTTTGTCTTCAGTTTGTGCGGGAACAGGTTATTCCATTTTGGATGGGCAACGATGGTTGATGACTGTGAGATTTGCAAAAAGGTACGTGATATCACCTATCCAGGCCAAAGGGGCAGCGCTGCTAGCGGATCTAACACATGCTAAGAAGATGAACCTAACATGTGGATACTCTCGAATTGTCAGGATCTTGTAAAGATGGTCCACGGATCTATTTCTGTACCTTGGCTTATTAGGTTCATGTTTGCTGATATTAAGCTGTTGTCTGCTGAGGTCAACACCATTAGTTTTGACCATGTATGTCCTTAGGGAGGAGCTCATGGGATGTTATGACCAGAGAAAAACCCTTCAAGTTTTGTTTGGTCCTATCTTTCTTTCAAATGAGTAATCAATGCAAGTTTTTTTTTTTTAAACTATGCTAAGAAATGGAGTTGGGAGTTTTGAAAGACCAAAAAGTTTATAGATCTTTTACATAATGGTCAGTCCATCTTTCAGATGTTTATGCACAGATTTTATTTACCATGTTTTGCTTGGGTTAAGGTTTTGTTATAGATTGTATATAGCTGCCCAAAATAACTGTATGGGCTGTCACTCATGACTTGTAAATGCAACTCTGTGAAAGGCTTGTGCTTTGCAGCATAACAATATAAATTCTAGTTGTATCTATTGACGCTATTTTTGTCATTCAGATTTGTGGTGTGTTTTTCCTCAGATTTATGTATGTGGATTATTAGGTTATATCTGCTAATAAAGTGTACCAAGTCTTTGTAGATATTTTACGTCATCATCAACTGATCCTGCTAGATCGAGTGATCGAGGAGGGAACAATTTTTTTTTATATTAATATTAGAAGGGTCATAATGGTCAAAAGGAGTTGGAGATGACATGATTAAGCCTCGCCACTTACTTCTTAGTCATGGATTATGAGATAAAAAAAAAAGATTACTGGAGGAACTTATATTTTACAAGCAATTTAAGTGCCTTTCTTTTAATGCTGACAAGAGCTTGATTCAGTGAAACAGCTGCTACTTGATTGCTAACTTTTGCCAGATTCCATTGTTTGCAGTCAGTCTATGTTCTACACAACTGTTCATCCTCTGGAAGATTCAAGTACCAACTCCTACCAAGAGAATGTGAGTGCCTTTCTTTTAGTCATGGATTATGAGATAAAAATAAGATTACTCAAGGAACTTATATTTTACAAGCAATTTAAGTGCCTTACTTTTAATGCTGGCAAGAGCTTGATTCAGTGAAACAGCTGCTACTTCTTTGCCAGATTCCATTGTTTGCAGTCAGTCTATGATCCACACAACTGTTCATCCTCTGGAAGATTCAAGTACCAACTCCTACCAAGAGAATGTGAGTGCCTTTCTTTTAGTCCTGGATTATGAGATAAAAAAAAAGATTACTGGAGGAACTTATATTTTACAAGTAATTTAACTGCCTTTCTTTTAATGCTGGCAAGAGCTTGATTCAGTGAAACAGCTGCTACTTGATTGCTAACTTTGCCAGATTCCATTGTTTGCCGTCAGTCTATGTTCCACACAACTGTTCTTCATCTGGAAGATTCAAGTACCAACTCCTACCAAGAGAATGTGAGTGCCTTTCTTTTAGTCATGGATTATGAGATTAAAAATAAGATTACCAGAGGAACTTATATTTTACAAGTAATTTAAGTGCCTTTCTTTTAATGCTGGCAAGAGCTTGATTCAGTGAAACAGCTGCTACTTGATTGCTAACTTTTCCAGATTCCATTGTTTGCAGTCAGTCTATGTTCTACACACCTGTTCTTCCTCTGGAAGATTCAAGCACCAACTACTACCGAGAGAATGTGATCAACCTTTTGTTAGATGGAGATGTGACTCTCATAGCCAGTGACTTGTCAGCAGCAGCACAAGCAGCTTGTCATGTAGTTGCAGATATGACCCCATGCTAGCAGTGATTGTGATCCCACTTGACAGGTTGAGTTCTCCATCACAACTTGGTCTCCATGGTCTGAAGGCACTGCAGACACAAGCTGAGGTACATGCAGTTCCAGTGTTCTCAACAACCCAGTTAGATGTGATCTGTATTGACTCTGCTGGCCAAGCATCTCACTTCTCTTATTCCTGGAATACCAAGTGACAGCTTATCTCAGGTAAATATGGTGGGGTCATAGGGTTTGATCCGGGATTCACATCTTATCACATTTTTTTAGTTGGAATTTTCACATCTTATCAAATTTTGAGTAGGAATTTTCACATCATATCACATTTTTAGTTGGAATTTTTAAATATTATCACATTTTAGTAGGAATTTTCACATGTTATCACATTTTTAGTTGAAATTTTCACATGTTATCACATTTTTAGTAGGAATTTTCACATCACATCACATTTTTAGTTGGAATTTTCACATCTTATCAAATTTTGAGTAGGAATTTTCACATCATATCACATTTTTAGTTGGAATTTTCACATCTTATCAAATTTTGAGTAGGAATTTTCACATCATATCACATTTTTAGTTGGAATTTTTAAATATTATCACATTTTAGTTGGAATTATCACATCTTATCACATTTTTAATTGGAATTTTCACATCTTATCACATTTTTAGTTGGAATTTTCACATCATATCACATTTTTAGTTGGAATTATCTAAACCTAATGGGCGACACCTACTCGTAAGGCTCAATCTTCAAACTTCATGTAGTTCAATAAGTATTTGTACAGAAAGAAGAATGTTAGAACGATGAAGGTGTGGGTAGAATCTTATCGCCACTTACATGAACGACCAAAAATATGAGAACATAAGCAAATAAAGGCCTTAGAATTTTATTGGACAAACTGAAGACAAAAGGGTTTCAAAGGGAGAGACAAACCTAATGATCACCTAACACTTTCGACAATATAAAAAAGAAGCGTTGATGAGTGACATTTTGCATCAATCACCATACTTTCTGCATGTTGTGTGAGGGTTATAGGGTTTGATGTGTTTCGGACCGAGATTTATAGTTGATCATATTATTATTAGTTGAGATTGCCTAGGCCTAATCATATTATTACCCGTGTAAGTAAATCTTTTTAGTATTTTTATTCTTAAGCTTAAAAAATTTATATTAAAATTCTTATAAATTATGAAAGTAAAATATTTAATCTTATTTATCCTTACGTCTTCAGTTTTATCGATGACAAATACAACACATAAATACGAAAATGATGAAAAAAAGATAATTTTAATATTCTAATTATGTTCTAATTAAAACTTTTTAGTCGACTATTATAATGATGTCAGGTGTCTTGGGGGGCCACGTATGGCTGTTGTGATGGTGATCAGCAAAAAAAACAATGATTGTTTTTTTTACCATCCGTCGTCACCACCACAGTAGTCGACTAAGTTTTAATCAAGACATAACAAAAGAAAATATAATTGAGACATTAAAATTATTTTTTTGTCTATAGTTTTCATATCATTCTTGTATCACATATTATATTTTGCCAATAATGTTAGGATAAACAAGATTAAATATTTTATTTTTATAATTATAAAAAAATTAATATTAATTTTTTAAGTATAAGGATCAAGATACTAAAAATATCATACTACAAAGGATAATATAATATATAATTAGGACAATTACCTAAGTCTTGCGGCACCCAAGTGAAACCACCACTCATAGGTGTCTGCATATACTCGAACTTTATGTTGTTCGATGAGAATTTGTATGGACAAAAGAATGTTAGAATAATAAACGTGCGAGTAAAATGTTTGTCATCCCTAACACGAAAGAGTAAGTATCTTAGAAACATAAACAAAAGTAGTACAATTTTATTGGACAAGAAAGACTCATTAAACACTTAGCGAGTCTAATGATCATCTATCATTTACATCCAACAGAAGATGAGCTCACTAAGGATGTGTCATCCCTAAACCATAGGGATGACAAAGGTTTCGCATCGCGATATAGAGAAACAAAGAATCGAGATTGTGTTGTGCTGAGTAGAAGACAGGAGGACGCATGCAGTGTAGCAGCTCAGCTTGTCTCCTGCATGCCAACGTTCGCTTTGTGTGTGAGATACATCAAATATTGTTTGGTGATTTCCATAGAATTTTTTGTCCAAAGTTGCAGGTGGTTGAACCAACTTAGAACCATACCTAATGGTGGTAATGTCTTCGACAGATGTAGCAGAAACAAAGAACCACGTACCTAAGTCTCCGATAGATGTAGCAGAAACAAAGAACCACATACCTAATGATGGTAATGTCTTCGATAGATGTAGCAGAAACAAAGAACCACCACCTGATTTCTAGATAGAATTAAGGCCACTTTAGTTGATGAGAAAGAGACAATAGTTTCTTATAGATCGAGGCTTTTCCTAACAACTAAAAGTTTTTTTTTGTAGATTAATTATATGATTAAGATATCATAGCATGTTAGGAGTTTTATTCTTGCGTGTAATTAATGTTTGGGTAATATCATCTCTCTAATTGACTTGCTCGGTGCACTTGGGTTTAGTTTTACCTAAGCATAACATAATTTACACTTAAGCTAAGATATCATAGTTCGATATAGAATATTTTTGAATTAATTATATATTACCTTATGTATTTAGACCCTATTAGTATCATGATTTTTGTATTTAAAAAAATTTATATTGAGATCCCTATAGTTCTGAAAATGAAACAAATAATCTCATTTGTCCTGATGTAGTTAGTCGCATTAATGAAAAACACAGACACTACATGTTGGATATACACTAAAGTGATAAGCAAAAAGATAATTTCAATATCTCATCTATTTTCAATGACTTTATCAGTAAAAAAATAATTTCAATATCGCATTTGCTAGAAACGAAAGTGATATTAAAATTATCTTTTTACCTATCACTTTCACGTCGATTTTGCACGTGATGTTTATACTTTTCGTTGATGCAGTTGATAATGTTAGGACAAATGAGATTATTTGTTTTACTTTCAGAACTATAAGGATCCCAATATAAATTTTTTAAATATAAGAATCGCAATATTAATATGAGGGTAATATATAATTAGCTCAATATTTTCTAACCATTTAAGCTTTTGGTTTTATTAGTTACCTAATTAAAATCTTGAAGAAAGAAAGAAGAGAAGCAATTCTTTAAGTGAAATACCAATAAACTTAAGAAAGACATGGGTGATAATTTGAATTACCTTGAGAAGGATAAGGAGGTCTCATTTTGGTATTGATGTAGGCAGCCAAACTAAGCCTTTCTCTCTCTATCTCTCTCACACACATTCACATGCAAGTACACTCTCCTCTCTCTCCTCTCACACACTCACATCAAGTCATTTTCAATTTAGATGTAGTTGGGATCCTAATTTTGAGAAGGATAAAGGTCTCTCTCACAAAACATTTCAATTTAGATTTTCAACTTTGTCAAGGGATAGACATTTCATCTCATCTCCATTTTCTCTCTCTCTCTCTCTCTCTCTCTCTCTCTCTCTCTCTCTCTCTCTCTCTCTCTCTCATGTCAAATCATTTTAATTAGTTTAAAGATTGGATTGTTATTTTTGGGAAAGATAGAGATCACATCACACTTCCACAGTGAGGTAGGTAGACAATTAAACCTCTCACTAAGTTGGTGGTCCAAAAGCTCAGAGATCAATTAAGTTGATGGCTTGAAACTCCACATCACTTGCAAACCTGTAAATAAATGTATGAACTTTCTCATGTAGTATAGTTCTTGACGTGGAGAGAAATCTACCCTATACACTGTTATCGCATAGGTAGTATTTGGATTGGGATTCCTAAAAAGATCATAAGATAGTCATTAATTTGATGAATTTGAATTATTATATAAGATATTTAAATTCGGATTAATGATAATAGATCAATAAACTTATTACTTAATTTTTTTATCCTCGTCAAGCCATAAACAATAATACAAACTTATTAGAACTACAATTAGTCATATCCATAAATAGTTAAATTCTATTTAAAATTTTTACTATGTCTAATACTACGAGGCTAATTACATATTATCCTCTTTATTTAGTTATCTTTAGTTTTTCGATCCTTATATTTTCAAAAATTATATCAAGATCCTTATACTTAGGAAAGTGAAACATTTAATCTCTTTTTTTTTTCTCGTACCATCGACTTTGCTATAAGATATGTAAACAACTAAATCTCTTGGTAGTCCAAAAGGTCATAGATCAATGAAGTTAGTAGCCAGAAACACCATATATCACTTGTAAACTTATAAATCTATCTATGAATATGAAGATGCACCAAAAAGAGAAAAGGCTATCTCATGTAGTAGATAATTTGGATTGGAATTCCTAAAAGATCATAAAGTAGTCATTAATTAATTTGATGACGTAGAATTATTATGTAAGATATTTAAACTTAGATTAATAATAATAGATCCATTTTAGTCTTGTAAATCAATTAATATCTCAGTAAACTTTTCGCTTAATCCTTTTGTCCTCTCTGTATTGTTCCAATTTTATCAGATGTCTCCGAAAAGATTAATCCTTTTGTCCTCGTCAAAACGTAAACTTATAGAAACAACCACTAATCCTATTCACAAATAATTGAATCCTATTTATAACTCTCACAGTATCTACTCTTCGGGGAGATAATAGGCTCGGTAAGATAATTTAATGAACTTACATCTTTTTTACTTTTAATATTGGATTGAAGCGGCCATCATACGATCTTAGTGACTTATTAATTTGATGAATCTAAGTTACTATTCAAAATATTTAAATTTAAATTAATGCATAAAACCATTCGGAGTCTTATAAATAAACTCAAATCTCAATAAATATCTCACTTGAACCTTTCATTCTCATCAAAATATAATATATAACCAAAGCTATAAATCTACAAATAGCCAAATCCTAATCAAAATATAATATCTCACTTGATCCAAAATTGTTATGACCAAATAGAGAAATTTCAAACCAACTCTTCCGGTGGATATGCTTCGATCACATCTTTATCATGGAATTGAATCTTTGATGGCTACATTTGTTGCCGGAAGCCCCTCTCCTCGTCCATTTGCCACCCTATCAAGATATTCCCATGTAGTTCTCTTCCTCACCCACTTGTGGCTTTTGGTGGGCCACAAGAGGAGGGGATTGGTCAACTGCCATTGGGGCCCGCACGTACCTCCAATCCGAATACCGCCTCCTTTGCCTATTAAAGCTCGACTGCAACCGAAGCAAGCGAAGAGAAGAAGAATGAGTTGAGGAGTGGATTTGGACTCCTCTTAGTTTCCCTCCTCTTCCTCCCTGTTTCGGTGTCTTCGGGTACCAGTATCAGATGGCCGTGGAGGTTGAAGACGATGTCTTCTTTGCAGATCTAAGCAAGCAGATTGCCATGCTAATTATGGATGATGAGGAAGAATTCCCAGTGCAGTGTCCACCCCTTCCGGTTCAGGTTTTCCTCACCAGTCTTTGTGAACTGTTTCCTCAAATGGCCGCCATAGGGGAGGGATAAGATGTCTGCTGTTTCCTGATGTCTTGCCATGAATCAGACCTTCATATATATTCTGGCCTCCATGTTTGACACTGGTTCGTATCATGCTCTCCACAGGGGCTTCCCTGCATGCCTCGAACCATGATGCTGCCATCATCATATGGCTACGAGGAGATGGCCATCGGAAGGGAGAGAAAAGGAACTGGAGTCTTCATTCCACTCTCCACTGCACCAAGAAGAAAGAAGAGGCCAAGGAGATCCACTTGGGTGGACAACCGCAACGACTTCCATGGGCAGAAGCTGGGCATGTCTGCGACCGTGGCTTCTCCCATCACCATCACCAAACCTCATCGACCCAAATCATTGCAGGAACTCAAGTGTGCTAAAGAGGCACATATAGTAATATCAAATGATCTTTAGCTCATACTAACTACAGAAATTATCATGGTAAGTTTGTACAGGAGAATAACACTCTTCCAACTGGTTATGTGTGTACCTGTGAAGAGGGCCTCAAATAAGCTTCCAACCTCCTCTGTGGAATGTATAATTCCTGTAATAGCTAGAAATGTATTGGTTGATGAATGCAAAGCATGAAAAATAATTATGTTATAAAGAGTGTAATCAAATCAAAAATGAAGCGCCAAGCCTTATCCATGAAGTTTAGCTTTTTAGAATTGCAATACTTGGACAATTATAAAAAAAATTATAAGTCGTACATCATATCATAATTATGTTAAGTGCTTTGGATATTATATGTCGTACATCATTAGACATTCTAATTATAGTTTTATCCCGGGAATTATTATCGATAATTATAAAATGATGGGATGAAAACAATAAGTTTATAGCAAATCGAATCGAGATATCATTTTCGGTGTCAAATGATTCTCTTATTTTAAATCTACCCAATACTAGAGAAATAATTGATCTACATGCATCTACATCCAGAGAGTATCTTATAAAAGAATATTTTCCACTTGATCAGTTGAGAAAAATCATCACTTTTAACATGTATAAATAATTATTATATTCAACTAATTCAAGTATGCTTTGTAATTATATTTCACTCTATCAAGCATTGCATCCACTTGAAGACAAGCATTGCATTGCATCAGTTGAGAAAAATCATCACTCTATCTAAAATTATATATATATATATATATATATATATATATATATATATATATATATATATTCTTTAGTATCAACTATTGATAGTTTAAAATTTTTGAATAAGTTTAATGGGGCAGTAGCTGTTCATTCTTTTATTCCTTAAGTCTGAATATAGTAACACAGAATGCAAAAATTTAAACAAAATGAGACTTTTTCCGTATAGGAAAGTAATTTGGAAATCGAGACTAACTGATGAACCAATTTTGTGAAGCAATACAAATGTAACAGAACAGAGAATGTATTAAGCTTATCGATTAAGTAGTCAATCAAAGAGAGAGAGAAAGTTATCTGAAAACAAAAGAAAAAAAAAAGAAGATAAAGTCAAGCTAAATATTTATCTCACATGACTAACACATCAAAAGATCAATTTATATATAGAGAGAGTATTCGTTGACAATTTAAATATTACAATAAAATCTAATTATTATATATTTCGACAACTAATGGGAAGAAAGTAAACGATTAACCAAGTAAAACAATCATAATATCAATTACGTAAGTTTTTGGATTATAATGATGTTGAATTAACCTATATAGTGTCAATAGTTGGGTCCGATCCCAATCTGAATAATGATATAATATCTTTTATTTTTATTATTTTACCACCTGATATAACGTTGGGTAATAGTCCAATAGTTTATCGAAACCAGTATCGGATCTAGATTTAAATTCTAAAACATTTTGGGCAAATCTATCAAGAGTATAATCGATATGATTACTTTAAAGCTCAATAAAAATTGAGAATTAAAAAAATAATTTAAATTTGAAATCATATCTGAGAAGTGAAGAGAAATAAATATTCATGAAATAAGAAGATGGAAGTACACTCAGAAGAGCTTACATACTGGTTTCAGATGGATTTAACTGACCTGTCTAGGTTTCATGTAGTTCTTAGTACGGCACAACATAAGTATTCAATTTGACCTTTCCATGCTTCTTGTTGGCCTCATTGGTCCATTTTTCTTTGCTGCTCCTCGCACCTTTTTATCTTCCAGGAGAAGGCTTCTTCCTGCAAATTGTGCTCATTGTATAGTTTTAATGGGGAGGAGTAGCCTTCTCATAACATTGCCCGCCTAAAAGAAGGGTCACAATAGCAGCCTAAATTGCATAGAAATGAGAAGCATGGATGTGCTTGATTGCATTAGCATGGAAATAATTCCATAGAGCATAATAACATGGTAACAAACAATCACAAGGAACACTTGTGCAATCAGACAAAAAATATATATATATCAAGGAAAAATGTGATCAGATATCAATCTTAATGGCAATAAGACATTGGATTTTCTGCATAATACAAGGACATATTTATGTGTATTGCATACTTACATGCATGCTCAACCTTTGGTTGACAACAGTAGAGAGGAAAACATGATGATGATCAGAAGACGGGGACATTTAGAAGATTGATAATATTAACCCATTGCGGACAACCTGGCGGAATCTTCCTGTTACACAAGTTTCTCAAGAATGTTAGGCAAAGCATGTAGCTGAAAACAACCTACAAAGAACGAATTGTAAAGACGAAGAATTACCTATTGAAATATGATAGACCAATGCAACTAACTGTGGGGCAGTTCATTGTCTGGTGACATTCCTACTAGCTTCAACCGCAAGAGAATGCTTTCAGCTAGAACCGATCTCAAAGATGTCAGATTTGCTCCTCTTACAGCTGGTTCACACAGATATTAATACCCTTCCCCCCATGGAAATATTAAAAAGGAAAAAGAAGATCCATGCCTATTTTTGATATTCTACGTATTGCTACATTGTATACATTTGACACTTCTGTTCCATATTTCCCTGATGAGTATAGTTTATGTACAATTCAAACAAAATAGCTAGAGGAATATCAGTGACATGACCAAAAATAAATATTACAGGAAAGCGAGGGCTTAAGCTACCACCGCCTCTGCACCTTTCTCAGGTTGAAAAGAGAACACTTGATCACTAACTGAACACACAAAAACCCACCCGCCAACTGACCCCTGAAACTTCTTATGGATGATCCTCTTGGGCAGAATGTTATGTTTTCCTCCGCTTCCGTCTTAGTGAAGACATAGCACTCAAGCCAAGGTTGCTTTGACCATCCTGAAAAGAAGTAATATTTTCAACCAGCAATGAACTATCTTGAAGAGGTTCTGATGTTTTCTTCATATCGTCAGGCACAGAATGGCCCGAAAATTTTTGAGGATCGTCAGAGATGTCAGAGGTTACCCTCGAGGGCCTTGAATTCTCAATTTGACTTGAAGTTGGTCGAGTTGCATCAACTTGTTCATCACTTTCGTCCATGCAAAACCCACCTCCACTGAAAAGATAGCCTCGAGATGTGTCATCCTCCAGAGCATGTTGTTTGCAGCCATCTCTATCTTCACGATCCATCTCTGCTGAACCCTGAATTGGACTGGCAGCCAGCTGGATCGCATCACCTTGTAGATCATTATCATCCAGACAGAATCCACCTCCTGAGAAAAGGTACTCTCCGGAAGAGCTATCCTTGGAAAATGTATGTGCTCCTTTGTCAACATCAGATAAATCTCCAACTCTACTCCTATTGTCATTCTCAATTGGTTCCTGCTCTGTCGCAACTCCTAGCAACTTGCTACCGCTCGGGTTCAGTGTTCCATTACTTTCATCAACTTCAAAATCTTCTTCTGCATATTGTACTTGCTTCAACGGCCTCATCGACTGGATAATTGTAAGTTCATGGAAACAAATTAGATATGTTACAAAAAGAAAAGTCAAAAGATGCTAATGACAAAAGTTATGTTAATATAAATGTATATGCATATATATAAACTAAAGAGCCAGGTTAAAAATATTGAGGTGTAATGACCATATCGTACCAGTTTGATCATACACCCATATAATGGTGTACCACCAACATCGACATGTTAAGCAATTTTAAATTATTTTATTCATGTAGTGAGGTTATGGTATAACCATACTGCAAGTTAAACCCTGCTTAAGAGTATTGAAGCAAGTTTAAAAACAACGATAAAACTACCATCAAACTAGCTGAGTGATGGCAGTCTTATTTCAGGATGTATTTAAAACAGAAAAACTCTGGAATTTAACAACAAAAAATAGGAAACACAACCAATAATCTAAAGAGATGAGTGCATCAGCATTGCAATATCATGGATACGACACGAGCAAACTTACTCTGTGCAACTTTGGCAGAACTTCAGGCACCTTGGAGTGATTTTCCAATTGAACATTGGCATTATAATCATCGCCATCATCAGTAGAATCAGAGTCTGCCTTTATTGGACTGCTTCTACCTCTGCCCTTTCCCTTTCCCCTTCCTCTTGCTCCTCTTCCCCTTCCCCTTCCCCTTCCCCTTCCCCTTCCCCTTCCCCTTCTCCCTTTAACTGTCCTATTCAGACTCAGAACACTAGTATCATCTATATCATCTTTTTCCAGTACATGTGAGTCTCCAGCCAGATCCTCTGAATAAATAAATTCTTTCTCAGTCTTCTGCCCTCTCGATTGTCTCATAACTTTCTTACCCCTTTTAGAGTTGCCACCAGTAGAGTTCTCAGGTTTATATTCCTCTCCTGTAGAGAGTCCTATGCATCGCTTTTTCCTAGAACTGGGCCCTTCTTTGACAAGTTCATCAGTCAAATCAGATGACAAAGTGCCTGTAATTCCTTTCAAAGCCTTCTTAATTCGTTGACTACGTACTTTTGCAAACCTCTCATTGAATGTATAAAAGGCCTCCAACCGCAGCTGCGTCTGTATCAAGAACAATAGAATGAAAGTGGGATTAAGAACTTCTGAGTTCAGCCCAACTTCTTAAGTAGATAAAATGGAACATATGGCAACAATCATTAGGAGGCATGCCTTAAATCAGAAACAACTAAATGAGAAAGGTAAATACAAATTATCTGTCAAATATCTGAGGATGATGTGATGAAACTAAGCAAATTTATCATAATCAAGTAGAAAAAAAACAAATAATATTTGCAACGACAACATTGCTTATGAGAAATGACAATTGTGAAAAGTAACTGAAAACAAAAAGGCAAAGAAAGAAGAAAGTTTTCAGCTAAGAAGCTAAGGCAGGCGAGCTGAAAAATTATAACTTGAATTAAATCATACACACCAAAACTAGAACAAAACAATAATTTAAAGGTGATTCAACTATAACTGTTCCACAAGATGAAGGTAAGTACTGAATATAAACCTCATGTTTGTTGTACTCCTTTAAGACAGGTACAAGTAATTCATCAGCTTTCTGGGTAGTCCATCCAAACTTTTCCCAACACAACCTACAGACATTTACAAAGGTGAGTGGGATAAATATAAAAAAAAATTTTTGAGGCAAAAGGAACAAATGCTTTAGTGTAAGTAGGATATAATCTAGTAGCCTTAATACTTATCTTACAATGTTGTTAAAATCACATATAATTGTTGATATTAGCTATTCTCAACGTTTCTAACATATCAACATCAATGATATAGAAAACTTGGAAGTTTTAGAAGAAGAAAGACAGCATATATTTGGAAAGCAAAGTCAACATGGACTTGATTGAAATTCATCCTCCACCTTTAGCTATGGGATTTTTCAGCTTGGATATCTGTTTTCATTTCCCTTTTCTCCTTTCTTCTGCCTTTTCCCCAATACAAATTCTTGTTCATTAGTCTCAAACACCAAAACAGCTTCCTTAGTACAGTAACAATCTAAACAATTTGGTGCAGCTATACCTCTCTGACAACTGATTCCCCGATCGCTACACTCCCCAGTGATTAGGGTTGCATAGTTTAGAGAGAGTGAAATCATCTCAATGAATCAGTTTTAGAAACTCGGTCTGTCTACACTCGTATATCATCTGCTTCTGTAAAAGGAGGCAGCCCACGCTTCTACTTTAAACTAAATCCCTAGATTATCATGATAAAACTGAAGGGTAGTATTTTTGTAGATACTCTCTCCTTTCCAATGTCTGTGCGTACTTTAAAAAGCCAGACCACCTACCAAGTTCAAAAGTTTCATGTAGTTGGCCTTATTCAAACAAGATTCAGGCTGAAGAGATATTAGCCTCTAGGAAGTTGCCTCATACCGCCATCTCTTCTACCACGCCATGTATACCAGGAGCATCTCATCCTCATGTGATACATCAATCTGAAACTTATTCCAACAAAGAAAATTCTTGCCTCATCCACTACCTTCCACCAGAAAACTCACTTCCATTCATCACCATTTGTAACTCACCAAAAGAATGGAGACTATTGCCAGTCACCTCCTCAAGCATTTGGAAGCAAAGAAACAAAATAATAATCTTCTAAGCCCACATCCTACTTTCCATGATAAAACTTCCTCTTTGACATCCTTTTGAAGATCATGTGTGGTAAATACAGGTAGCAACCATTCTTTATCCCCTGCATGACCCCGGCCCCTGATAAATTCAGAGCAGCAGCTGATTCTACCCTTGCAACACAGCCAAAGTGCATTCAAGTGTGCAACCCCAGAACCATAAAGAAAAATGTTGCCTCCTTTTAAAGTATGAATTTACCAGTTTGATCCAGTTCTTTCATTGGCGCAGAAACTCAAAATAGGGGTTCAGTTTTTTGTTTCCTCAACGGAACATGTTTCAGGCAAAATGTTGTGTTTCACCTAAAACTTAAATCCTTTTTTTTCTCTAGCACTGCCAACATCATTTGAAATTAGCAATACTATATAAGATAATTATATCATCTTCTTTTATTTCTGACAAACACCTATCTAAAACTAACACTGGTTTCCTATTAAGATGGATTGCCATGCCAGTTGTTGCAGCCGAACTGTGCATATGGGATTAAGCACAAGCACTCATGTTTCACTTAGATAATTCCAGCCAATCCATGCCAGTCCTTGAAGAACGTAGTTAACATAGACGACGCAACAACAATTTGTTCGTACCAAGGACCGTTGTACCACCTGAAATGGTATGTACCGGTCTATGCATGGACCTGTATGCAGTCCACCCCCATTTCAGGCTGTCCGATCCAACTCATAAAAAAAACCCTTCAAACAGCGATTACGGCTCATGAACAGAATCCCTCTTCTCGTTGCTGCCCTACTCTTGTGACAACTGCCACCGTGCCGCTGCCATTCGTCGTCATTTATCTCCCAGGTGAACTCCCTCCTCTTCTCCTCCTCCACCGCTTCCTCTCCTACCTTCTTCTTCCTCCTCTTCCTCCACATTCTACCCTTCTTCCTTCCTCTTCTTCCACAACCTCCCCTTCTTCCCTCCTCTTACTCCTTCCTACCCTTCCTCCGTCTTCTCTTCTTCATTTCTCTTCCTTCTCATTTTTCTTCCTCCACCTTCTCTTTGTCTTCCATCCTCTTCTCCTTCTTCATCTTTAAAACACCATTATGAACCGATATACGATGTGTCTGTACACCAATATCAACCAGTCTGACCAGATCACTAAAACAGGTCTGGTACTCAAAACCACAGTACTTGGTTTATACCATGCATTTTCAAGTAAACCATATAGCATGCTGCAGTAAAATGCCAGCGCAAGAATTGCACATGGCCAAACTCTGACAAAGTACATGATAACATTATTGGTTGCTATCTATAGTTGATGTCACAAGCTCACTAACCTAGGAATAATACCTAAACCAAACAAATATATGTAAATGAACTATTGAATACATTCTCCTCCTTAGGAAGCTATTGTAATTTCCTAATATTTGCCTCAAACAATGAGCCAATTAAGAATATGACAATGAGAAAGTTATTGAAGTTACATATCAATTGAAACTCTTATCAATTTCCCACTCTATCTTTAGTACCACTCTCTGTCAAAGTGCCCCAGATTTACTCCTGAATACTATTTGCTGCACTTCTACTGCAATTCAGACAGGCTTCTAGAGCAATTGCTAGCAATCTTACGAACTAAGGCACCATCTTATCAGAATTCAATATAAAAATACACAAGGTTACATTGTAGACACAACTATATTGAAAAGATTCTTAAAACAAATCGTTTAACGCTCCTACTACATAAAAATAACATTTCCAAACCTACAACTTCACATTACATGAATTGAAGTCATGGTACCTTATTGGCTTCAGTAACTAGTAGGACCAGTATGGTATCTGTAAACTAGGTTATTGGCTACAGTAACTAGTAAGACCAGTATGGTATCAACAAACTAGGCAAGAAACTGACTTGTGTCATCCTGTATTGGCAGAAAAAAAAAAATCAAACAATAAATACCAATTGGTACCAATCTATATGGTCCTGTACCACTCCTTGATCAGGCTGGTAAACACCAATTCAAACCAATTGGTACATCCAAAATTAAATTCCTTGTCACAGTATGTGTGGAATCAATTTTACAGTGCAAGGAATTTACCTTTCTGAATCTTTATCTTTAGGTGCCAATGTCAAGCACAATACTTAAGAAAGTAGAAAGTACAACTTATACCCCCGTGGCAAGTGAATCAATGAGAAACTCTAGCATGCCAATTAGATTTTTTTTTTATCTTTATCTTTATGGCAAAGCTGAATTTCAATGTCTAACTAACTCCACAAGATGTCAGAAAAAAGAAACTAAATTTTGGGCTATACCCGGTTACAGATATCTACCAGTGTTTGTCTTCCTACTTCTTAAAACAAGCTAAATTTAGGATCAATGTTGGTAATTATGAATAAATTGTTACAATAATTTGATCATTATAATCAAATTTTGCAGTAACTCACTTGCGAAGTAAAGGCAAATCTGGCTTTCCCCACATGAAAGGCTCTGTTGATTCATCAACTTGTGGTGAAGTGTATGCACTAATGACCATTTCACTAGGAAAAGATGGAGAGATATGCCAATTCTTGCTCACATTTCTCTGCATTTCAATGTAAGATATTTAAGAACCTAAAACTGAACATTTACTTCAGAGATAAAATATAACTGATAAAAATATCAGGGCAACCATAGGAGGATTGAAGCTCACATGCTTATCAATGAAGATGTCTTTAATTGCCTCATTGCCAGTAGGTTTTTCATCATCATGACCCCTTGAAACAGACTCTTCAGATGCATCTCCCTGAGAACTTCTTTTTATTGCATCAGCACCATTATTGTTTTCTTTCAATGATCTGTTTGAATGGCTACCAGTAACAAGTTTTCCTAATATAGCTGGATCTGGGGACTCAACCCATTGTCTAAATTTCTGGAGGCCATCTTCCTCGGGAAATGCATGTATAACTTCAATTGCATTAACAATTCCAATCCCACTGCACTAGAAAGATTAAATGATTTAGATCTACAAATACACAGCAATTCTACATTTCCAGTTAACTTGATAAAGCAACGTATTAATCCTCAAAAACTATCTAAAGATAATCCAATAATCTCCAGAGACGTAGAACTGTCAAAGATCCATAAGAAATTTGATTCCATTGATTCCAACAGAAAGCAGAATACAATTAATATTTACCAATTACAGCTAAAAATATGCATAACCAACAATTCATACTTATCAAACCACACACATCATTCTATTCACAATTCATCTGGGCATATTCACAAGATGGGTTAGAACTCAAGGGACAGATTCACAAATCAATTGAATTGTGTCAGATAGATAATATAGCAAACAATCTTCTAAGTGGATTCTCATCTCAACTATTAGAAAAGGAAAGCGCACACCACCTCAATAAAGCAGATATGTTAAGTAAGATTTAGTTCTAGAAACTAATTTGCTTTTCCCTATCTTTGATGCAACAAGAGATTATTTAAGGGTAAACCTGAAGCGCATATGTAAGATTAGCTTTAAGAATTTATTTATGTCCACTAGGTCCTACTAAGTGTTGACAACAGTTCAAAAACTAAAGAGCTGAAAATAAATTAGCACAGTTTCCTTTTCAGTGTTCATCAGTCCTATTTTTACATTTTTGCACCTCCCAAGTTTGGATACTTTATAATCTGCTCTTGGCGATGTATTATATGCCATGAAGCAATTTTCATTCGAGATTAGAACCCAGGTATACCCCAGATACTCTTTAATTTGAAAGACAAAATTAATAAATAGAACGTAGTATAGAAGAACAAAGTTTCAAATCATGACATCTTATAAAGTTTGCCCATTGTTTCAGATCATATACAATACATCTTATGTTTGTCTTACAGAAATTTCTGGTATAAAAGTCAGTTTCGGGATACACTTGATAAAACACCTAAAAACTCTGATCTTATAATCATGGTTTGCCTTACCAATCCATACCGGTGTACCGACCAACTATCAGTACCATACATACCAAGTTATATCGAACCATACCGAACGTACCAACAACTGGTACATGAGGACGTACTGATGTACCACCTAAACCAGTCCCCTATCGGACTGGTACATACCGCCTATATCGAGTTGTACACTGTGGTACAACGAATCTTGCTTATAATCAAAGCCAACTAAATTCGACAAGCAACACTAAGTCTCATCATTATGATTCACCTATAATCAACATGCATTACATGTGCTTAACGAGAACTACCAGTTGTCCATGTGTCTTTCACATGAACAATTAGTTCATCCAACGTTGCCCTAAGAATCATAATTGCTTGTGCACCAAAGGAACATATAAAATTCCTTAATTGACTCCATGTTGTTAGGTTATCATCGTAAAATAAAGTAAAGAAGAATTAAGGGAACTAGCTACTTTGAAACAATTGTATTTGATGTAACCTTCCTTGTTTAATGGTACAGTTATAAAGGTCCAACCTAATAGTCTAGGACTTCAGAATAGCATAGGACAATTGATTAAAAAGAGGATGGATGCAAGAAAGCAGATGAGTATATTGCCAATAGAAAGTTCTTTTAACTGACGACAAAATCATTTACAACCTCTGATCCCATAATTCCACAACCATTCCATAATATAACTTCAAACTCGTTGTACAATTCAGACAATATAAGAAAAAAATAAGCAGCTGACTTGTTCTTTTACTTGTTCACTAATCATTTTGTTAATTTCTCTGAAACTGATTCTGTAGATCAAAGGTCCTTCCAGATGTTCCTTTATTTTCTTCAGGTATTGTGTCCCTTCAAGATTCTTCTAGGAAAAGAACTGAAAACCAGTAATAAGATCATGTAGCCATCAATTTTCTTTCCCAACTAACATACTGAGAAAATATTTTGAGTGTTAAATGGTTTCGACAATATAGGCAACATTTCCCTTGCCAACATTAGATGTATATATGCAACAACAAATGGGATAAGGTTTTCCCAAAGAATGTTTGAAGTTGCCCTTCCACTATATAATGCAAGTTTATCCCGAACAAAAGCAAACCAAACCAACTATAGATACCACATTTTAAATTATCCCAATTCAGAATTACCTACGCATGCTTGTGCTTGTGCTCTATAGTCACATTTTGCCTAATGGCTTTTTTTTTTGTGTTTTGCACTTTGCCACAAGGTAACTTCCGAGTCAAGAGATTGCAAGTGATGCCTACCTCTCACACTTCCTCTCAATGGCTTAAGGTTTAACCTGCATCAAAAGCAAACCCCTGATGGATGTTTATTCTTCTTTTCTTTTTTCTTTTTTTGCTTTCCTGTTCAAGCATTAAGCTAATTGTGCCAGCCAGCACAATACAACATGAACCATTGCCAGAACCATTCAACGATCACCATTTTTCTGTAACTTTAATTTTGAATAGTAAGTACATATAGCACCCTACCCATCTGTATCTGATTAAAAAACCAATCAAAGTTTTGGTATAAAATCAGAACCTATTGAACCTAATCACACTAAGTAAATTTAAAAACATGACTGGATGGGTGTCCTACTTCCATACAAATGGCATTCTTCAAGTGAAAGTACTGAAGCTTGTGAATATCTCTTTACCCTATCCTCCCCCTCATACAAATCAAGCCTGTGTCAAGCATGATGTAAAGGCATGTTTTGCATGTCTATGCTTAATGAACTCATGCACTTGATGGTTCATCAAAATTGTTGTACTGGTTAGGTTGCAGAAAGTTAATCATAACATTTACTTATTCTCCATAAGCACAGTTTGGCAATCTCATTTTACTCTGTTGATTCCTTCAAGTTGTTTTATATGATGTATCAAACCCGGTTCAAAGGTACCATCACTTTTTTGGAATAAGATTCATAGAAGGCAATACTTTTGTGTCCATGTAATCCAGAAATATGTGGATTTGCAGAAAGCATTTAAGTTTTTACTAAGTAATTGGTGGTTTTGAACCTCTGATACCGGATCATCCCCAAAACCATTGTACCAGAATTCAAACTCACCATATATAATTAACCTTTAGTCAAGCAAACACAATAGGTTATTAGGAGCCTGTTTGATATTGTAAGATCGAAAGATATATAAATGTCAAATTATGACTTACGAGCCTAAAAAATGGACTAAAAGTGAAAATTCCAAAGCATTTCATCCATGCATAATTAAATGATAAATAAGTGGTGCTCAAATGATCAATTTTTAGGAAGAAATGAGAAATGCTTAAAAACAATTGCATGAAGAGACGTAATCACTTGATTCATACATTCAGCCTCAAAAATCAATAACAATTCTCTGAAGCCTGTTTTAATTTACAAACTTGACCAATTCACTCCCTTTACCTAGAAATACAAAGCAAAAGTAAAGAAACGTCCACATATTGGTCATAGAGCTTTCAAATATAATAATCACATAAAAAAGGAAATTAGGTTCAATTGTTAAAACAACTATTAAGCATTGAAATATTTTTAGGTTACATATAATAATAAGAATATATAGGGACATTTTGGAGTTATAAAGGTTCATAGTGGGTAGCCAACCTAAACTGCTTAAGAAATGTAAATATCCACATACTATATTTAATAGTTTAATTTATTTGATATAGGTAAGTTTTAGTTCATTTACTTTATTAACGAGAATAGCCATCTTCCACAAAGTAAATATTCAAAAAAATTACATCATAGCGTATAAATCCACTCATTCATTCACAAAGTACGAACTTAGGAAAACCCTTCATCATAGCTAGAGTAGAATTAACAAAATTTCTTCAGTTGTCATTAGAATTTGTTGACCTTTCCTTTATGGTAAAAATTATATAGCCTTAAATAATGCTTAAGTATCATAGACATAGAGAACATTCATTGCAATATTCACTAAATATTTAATATGTTATTATATTAATATATCAAATGCATGTGCAAGCCTACGGAAGGAATCATTGCAACTTACCTAACCCCTTCAGTGTAATCACTTCCAAGAAGCAATGCCATTCGGATTAGTTTGTCTCGATCCAAGCCAAGCTCGCACTCAATATCCTGAGATAAGAGAAAGAAGGATTTGTAAAATCACAAACCTATGGGATGTAATCAAGCATTCTTCTATTTGAGCATAACTACAACTATACAAGAATGTGTTTTATGCACCAAACATCAAATAGAACTGGCTCTACAATCCAAGGTTCGCAATACTGTACCGTACCGATATTTCGACCTGGGCTCGGTACCGGTATGGTACGGTATACCGAGCGGTACACCCAGGTGTGCCGAGTACTGTAGCACTGCTACAGTGCACTCGGACCGGTAACAGACGGTCCGCGTACCGACAATCTGTCGGACCGGTACATACCGCCCGTACCGGGCGGTACGGTTCGGTACGGCAGACCCTGCTACAATCTACCAAAAGCAGCATAACTTGCTAATGACAAAGGCAAACACCATGAATAATTAATTAGCTAAGAATTCAAGTGTATGTTCCCTGCCAATAGAGGACTAAAATGCAAAGGTACTTCTATGACGATGTGTTGCTGAAGCATGTTGGCACAGGCTGGGTACAATACAGTACAACATGGAACTTTCTGCTCCAGTCTGTGCCCAGCATATTAGCCCTCAAAATTCTGCTGAATATGTTGTATAGACGAAGTGGAACCAAAGCTTTTGAGATAATTAGAATTTAGAGGTATAAATTTACTTCAAATATGTAAACTACAAGCTATTGATTGATAAGTTAAAGGAACAGACACCTTCACGAAGTATGTCTCAACATATTTCCGGTCATCGAATATGTTCTTGTAGACACTTCGAGCTCCAAACAAGAAGACATCGGAATCATCAGTTACAACACCATCAACAAGGTTTGTCATTTCCATATAAGCACACTGAGCTTCTGCTTCTGTAGGTGCAATAATATAAGGCAAACCAAACATTTGAAGCAGTTCCTGCAATTTTTCAGAACAATAATGAGGAGCTGCATGTGTGCGTTAACATTGCTTGCATCATAGTTCAGGATTGAGCAGATAACAATTAAAATACACCTTTTGCCAAGTGTATAGTATTGATGTACCAAAACTGTAGCTTTATGCCTATGAAACTATCAAGGTGAGGGAAGAAGCTCCTAATAGAAACGTGAAGAACACGATAATTGAAGGGTCCTTTAATCTCTAATTTTAGTAAATGTTATCAGTTATGCGGGTAAACAAGTATAATATTCTAAGGATGATATTTTAAGCATAAAATTACATAAACTCGCAGAGAATACAGAAACTATATAGGTTAGATTCTTAAACTTTTTCTCCTAAAATACCAGAAAGGCCTGAAGAGCACCTGACACTCAGCAAACATCTCATTGTTCACAGATTCAGCATCTCGCTCAAGCATCCTCTGCTCATTTCCAAGGTTCACTCGTTCTTGTCTAAGGAGAGAGATTTCTTTGTCCAAACTAGCTTCTGATACTTCCATTTGATTGTTTAAGATCTGTGAACTGTATCCAATATGATCAGATATAACGTTATCTTTCTCAGCAATATTCTGCTGTGATTTCATACCAGTGTCTATAATTTCTTCCATCAAGGAGCTATTTCCTGACAACGAATTATTATATCCTCTTTCAGGAGATACACTTGATCTGGATATATGGCGACTGTCATGATTCGAGGAACCAACAACTTTAGATCCATCATCTGTAATATTAGTGCTAGTATCAGGCCTGATCTCACACAATTCCTCCGTGGACATTCTTGAACAAGATTTAATTTGGACTTCATAACTAGCATCAAGAGATTGTTCCAACCAACTTGGGTGATCATCAGAAGGTTTGCCAGGTGGAATGTTGCCTCTTTGTGAGGTCATTACAATCTGTTCATCTTCTCTACTACTTATCAAAGATGATTCTCCATCGAAATCTAAACCAGATAAATTATTTGAATCAAGATTATTCTTTGAAGAATCAGGGTTCTGCAAATCATCCTCTTTGCAGCGATTATCCAGCTGTCCATCATTACATGATGGACTTTCCTCAGCATCATTATCTAAATGAACACAAGTATTTGTCACCAGTTTGTGCAAAATAACCCCATCAGAGATTTGATCTTTCACTGATCTCACTAATTCTGTAACTGCTGAAGAATTGGTTGAAGAGTTTTGTTCCTTAAAATCTTCGAGGCTTCTCCTTATTGCTTCTTGTATATCAGCTTCTTCCTCAAGCGTTCCTCTTGAAACATCTTTTACAGGTTTATCTAGAAATTGAGAACTTGTATCAGGATTCTGACACACCCCTTCCTCCCAATCCACATCAGCTACTTCATAGCTGCTCTCAGCTAAAGACGATTGGTTTTTCTTCAAGTCACTTTTTGGACTTGCAGTTATATCAGCAAAACCATTTGGAATTTCAGAAATTTCCTTAACTAGACCTTCCTCCCAACTGCAATCAGATTCAGAATCATTTGTGCTCTTATCTGAATGAACACATTCCAATGGTAAATTGGCTGTTTGGCCTCCAGAAACCAATTGCATGAATATATTATCAACATCTGTAGCTTTCATCCCGCTGTCATCCTCCGAGAAGGAAATCTCGATTGCATTTTCACTACCATGAATAGTAAGTTCATCCATGTAACCTCTTCTGTCAAGTGGGAGTGAACTACTTTTCTCACTAAATGTTTCACCTTTTCCTTCATTACTTGTAACACTTGGGGAATGATTATTTCCAGAAAGACCTTCGGAGACATCAACAACTTTTTTGGTGTGGGAAGCCACCTGATCTGAGGAGTTATCTCCCCTTCTTTTCTCCTGCTCATACTTTTCCATCAGATCCAAATTCCTCTGTAAATCTCGAGTCATGCAAATTCCTAATCCTTTAACTCTGCTAACTCGAACACGACCATTCTCATCACAATATGTCTCAACATCAGGTCCAAAATCCTTTACATGCTTACTACCAGAAACCTCTTTAACCAATTTAGGCTGATTAATAAGCAAGCTGCATTTTGCTGAATCTGAAGTGCTTTGCTTTGCCAATGAATAATGATCCCCATTTCCACTGTTCGCAACTCCTCTTGATGCAAGAACCCTAACAAAGAGCACCAATAGTAGAAAAGTGACCTCAAATAGAGAATGAACTGTTTTACCACCTATGAAATGCTAGTTAGCACACTAAGCATCATGATCAAGACGTAAATAAATACTCCTAGAATTAAAATGATGTACCATTAAGGGAAATATAAACAACTTTGCATGCTTTGTCAAAAACCTGCATCTAATAAATCTATAAATCATATTTGTCATAATTTTGCAACATGAAAAGAATTGAGAGAGGCAACACAAAACCAGGTCTTACTGTTTATCACCAGTAAATGATGATGAAAATATGAACTCTCTATTGGCTTCAGAAGCAATCCTTGACGTTTGCACACCAGCTATACCTCTACCAGCAGCACATTTCTGCACTTCATCTATCTCCCGCCTAAAAGCGATAGTTTTAAGATATGATTGTATTTGTAGCTCAGAGAATTTAGTAGGGGCCTGAAAATAAAAAAAGTTGCTAAGCACACATAGCAAAAACTTAATCATCTGGTTACCCAAAAAGAAAAAGCAAAAACTTATGCACCAAAAATATTAATTTATGAAAATTAAACAGACATGACACTGTCAAATATTTGTGCAGAGACTGCAGTCAACATAGATAACAAGAGAATCATTTTGCATCCTATGTTTTCTCAATATTATAATTCATACACTCTCTTAATGATAATTCATCCTACCTATGTTTTTCCTTATCTAATCAAATGTAATCCCTGTTGTTAAAATTGCTGAGTTACATTAACCCAAGCCTCATGAAATACCCTCGACTTAAATTCAATAAACATCATTCATTATGATAATTAAAAAGCACACCTCCCCGCATTAATCAGAGTTGTTAAAATAGAAAATTATATACGGCACAAAACAGAGAAAATGTGTTGTAAAGAGGTGGAAACGAAGAGGAAAAAGAAGAAATTGAATAGGGATTATGTGTTGCTATTAAGATTATGAAAAATATGAGTGTTTTTATCACTAGGATCCTAACAAATTCAAACATATAATGGATCAAATAGTTCCTGATGGCTAACATACAATTTATTGAAAGGGGCACAATAAACATCATTGGAATATATACGGTGTGAAATATAGTTTATCAGTAAGGGACGATAAGTATCAAAATATGATAGAACATGTGTGAAACAAAATCTTCTCTGAGTGTAATGACTAAACTTTTGATCTTCTACAAAAACTGCTAAACAATGAAAAGGCAGCTGTTGCACCTTGATAGTGGAATCAAAATTAAATTATAAAAAAGAAAAGCATAAACCAAAACCATACTTTTGCAAGCACCTCCTCAGGCATATTAGAAACAAACAGAATTTAATATATCAAGAACCGAAACGAAAGAATAGGATGAGTACAATAATACATCATAATATTTTAGTATGTTTACAAAAAAAGGGTTGACGAAGAGACATGTTAAATTGAAAAATTCTCAGAACTTAATTTTAAGCTTCAAAGAAGCTACATTGGTTTCAGCCTATGACTGGAAATATGGTTAACATTTGAGCTTCAGCCATCTTCTGCCACCACTAATTGCTCTTTCAGGATGTCTGATAACTAATAGACACTAGTTTCAGAAAGGTTTCTAGGGAAAAGAAGGGACAGAAAATGCTCCTTTCTTCAATTTTCCTTCATAATATATTCTTATGTAACTTTTTCCAATTGTTCTTGTAAAGCTAACCAACAGGGTTGCAAATTTCATGAGCATTGTAGTTACTATTAGACAAAAAAGAATCACACTCAAGTGCATAAAAACTTGGCACATGTAATTTAAACAGTACTCATGAGATACTCAAGTTCAGAAAAGACCCTTAAAGAGATCAAAGGGCATATTGCATTTTGAGCAACTAATTTTAATTTTCTAAACAACCATATTAAAAGAAATTCATTGCATCAAAGAGAGTTAAATATATAGTTAATAATATAACAATTTTACAAAAAATAGAATTCACAAGCTAAGTGGTAACATAAAACATGAATATTAGGCAACAAAAGATTCATTTAAAAAAAAAATCTTTTAAGAGTTCCGTACCTTTTTAATTTTCTGATATTTCTGCCTGTTCTCGGCCATGATGCTCTCCCTCATCTACATAAACAAAAGGATATCCTCAAATTGGAGGAAATACTAAAAACTGGTCTAAACAAAATTCGTTCACTCAAAAGATCTAATAATTATATCAAATATCATATACCTGAACTAGAAGATCCAATTGCATTGATGGAGGCAAGGAGGCTAGAACTGCTGGATCTATATGGATGTTATCCATTGGCTGCAATTACCAATTAATCTCAAGCATTATGGACTCCAAAGAATATAACAGTTTATGAACTAATTTTATTAGTAAAGTAACTCGTATAGCAAAGTTCTCCTAAATGACAAAATCATCAAATAAGCAGCCCGATAACTTCAAGAAGGTAAAGTATACATATGATAATAAAACCATAACATTTGTGACACATATGTGGTGCTTATTTGCATGGTTCGCCTTACTAATACGTATCATACCATACCGATGTATTAACACATGGGGTATGTATTGCCCATACCAATTCCCTATTGGACTAGTACGTACCACCCATATTGAATAGTATATCATGGTATGACGAAACTTGCTTATTTGGATAATAAGATCCATTTGTGCCTTAATTAGGTCATCTCATATTATCACTATCAACACCAAGATGGCAAACTATCGATGAATATAATTCATCTATTCATACAACTATTTTTTACATTATCATTAGTACCGCGACATAAGATCAAATTAACTAGTAAGGACTTTTAATCACAATATTAATTTTAAAAAAGAGATGAAGAATGGGAAGGCCATGTGGCTAACTGAGTGATGTACGAGCAGGTCATTTGTCAATTTCAAAGACATGGGTGGGCAAGGTAAAATCTTAACAAACCACAAGTAGAACATCTGTAATTCCCCCTCAAACTGATCTCAACTACTAATATCCCCAACTTACCAGTTACCACATTAGTGTTCCTGTTGTATACATTCCATAAGCAACAGTATCACAATAATCATGGCCGCTAGTATATATATTCAAAAATTTTGCCTTCTAACCTCAGTAGTATGTAGAAGTTAAAAAAGAGCTGCATAACTAATAATCAGTATCCATTTAAACCTCCCCCTCCGGTTAAATAAACATGTTGCAGGTACCATAACTTTTCATTTTAGTAATCTTTACAAAATTTCATGCATCCTCCTCATTATGCTTCTAATATCAATATAACTATTATTAACTAAATATTCCCTTAAAATATTTAACATTCATGACTTAAAATAATTAGTTATCTTCAAAAGTGTCTCATGAAACAAGAAATGATTTTTCTAAAGGAGACAAAAGCACTCTAGTTTACTAAATAGCATAACACAGAAACTTTAAGCAGGTGTACTGATCATTTTTGTTGACCTGGAGATGTATTATATTTATTAATAACTTAAATATGTTAAATAACTAATGGATTTTGATATATATATATATATATATATATATATATATATATATATATATATATATATATATATATATATATATATATATATATATAATTACCAAATTGCATATATAAATAAAATCCTATTCGGTGATAAAGCTGAACCTCAAGGATAGTTTTACTCAAACAGAAACCATGTTAGCCTTTTCGATAGCATTTTGAACCTACTAAATAATCTTGATTCACAGAATCATTAGTCATCTTAGTAGCAATATAGCACTACCAGCCAAAATAAATAAGTGTTGCAACACATGTCTCATATTAGTGTCATTTAACTAATAAACATGTAAGAAAGTAAGAAGATAGATGATAATACTCATAAGCAAGGATTGCCATACCGACCCGTACCGCCCGGTATGAGCGGTACGTACCGGTCCGATGATATATCGGTACGCGGACCGCCCGTTACCGGGCGGAACGAATAATAATAATAAAATAATATATATTAATATATATATATATTAATATATATTAATAATTTAAATAAAATCGAGGCGACGTCGCTATATATATATATATATATAATTTAAATAAACGTCGCCTCGGCGACGTCGCCCCGTGTGGGGAAGGAAAAGGCGACGTCGCCGAGGCGATGCGACGTCGGCCAATAAAAAAATAAAAAAAATAAATATAATATATATATATACATATATCGCTCGGTATACCGAGCGGTATACCGTTCCGTACCATACCGAGAGATCGTCGAAACTCCGGTACGGTACGAAATTTCAAACCTTGCTCATAAGTTAGATCAACATTCGAGCATTGCATGAGTCAGTGATTATTTACACATTCATGTTCATGTAATAATGAATGCGTTCATGTGGGATGTAATGGTCATTCGTTCATTTTAAATCAGTTTCTATCTGGGCAAATTCTAGAATTTACATTGCCACCAGAGAATGCAATTTGATACAAAAAGAAACTAGCTACGTTTGCTTCATCTACAAAAAGTATAGAGAAAAAATATGACCAGACTTCTAAAAGAACTCACAAAAATCAGTTCTTCATTCTCATCATTGTCGTCCTCCGCTTCATCCAGACCACCCTCAGATGTAAGCACATTCTTATTGATCTCCATCTCTTCCTCCGCAGCAAGGGATGCGGCCAATCTTGATGAGAGAGAACAATGTATCAGACATTAGTAACATAGCAAAAGGATTGTTTTGGGTCGTGACGGAGAAAGGAAAAGAGCGAAAACTATGGACATGACGTTGCTCACAGCTCATCTAGGTTTTGCTGGGAAGAAACCCCAGATTCCATATCACCACGAAGTAGAACGCTGCTTCCTTCAGCCCCAATTTCGTCATTCGAATCCAACACCTTTTTCCCCTTTGTGTCCTCGTCCGAAATCTGCTTCTCCTTCGATCCTTCCTTCTGCTTCTTGATCTCGGCTGCCAATTCCTCAAGCCTCTTCGCCTTGAGCTATATAAGTCGATGCATACAATCAGACAACTGAAAAGAGGAGGGAGAAAGAAAGGGAGATAGAGACAAACGTGGTTGAGGAGGAGCTTCTCGGCGGTCTTGCGGATCTTGGCACGGGCGCTATCGCGGTGGCGGCGGCGGGCGGCGATCGTGCGGCGCTTGAGGGCGGGGGTGGCGCCGTCGAAGACGAAGACGGGTTTGGTGCGAAGGAAGAGGAGCTTGCAGATGCGGCGGAAGAAGCCGAGGAGGTGGGCGTTGCGCACCATCTCCCCCTTGTCGTCCCGCATCGCCTTCATGAATTGGACCATCCATATGCTCGCGTCTGAGAAGAGGAGACAGACGAGCAAAAGGGGAATTCCAATGAGGAAGGCGGTAGTTATGCAGGGAGGGGAAATCGTGGAGAACTAGGGTACCGATGGCGAGCTTTTTGCCGGCAAGGGTTTCGACGGAGACGCGGCGGCCGACGGGGGCGAGAAGCTCCCATAGCCCTTGCACTCCCATGAGGAGGTTCGATCCACGTTTCTTCCTCTCCTTCGGCTGCTTCGATGTCGGTCGTTGCTGATGTTTATTTATAATCTTCACATGGAAGTTTCTTTCACAAAATGCCACGTAGTTTATTTATTTACTTATTTATTTATCTACTTATTTATTTATTTAAGTAGGAACAACATATTATTTTCTAAATCATCTAAAATATGCTTTTAGACCTTATATTAAAGCATCTATTGATTTTAAATTTTTTAATTAACGAATTTCTTTTATTTTTATGAGAAAAAATAAGATTAATTATTTAACTTTCATAGATGTCAATATAAATTTTTTTAATCTAAAAATCAGATGATTAATTACATGAAATAATTTATGATTAATCCAATAAATTATTTTGATGACATGATCGAATAAAAAATATTTACTAAATCTTATAATTTTTTTTAAATTTTAAAAATTTATAAAATTTGACATTTTAAGATTTTAAAAGTCAACATAGTTTCGATTTCAGCAATCAATCAAACTATTATAATACCAATATATTGGATGACACACTGGTCTATACCATCTAGTATCACTGAAAATATAATGAAAATTAAATATATACTGGTATTAATTTATATAGTTCGATGTCAGATCGATAAGTTTTATCAAATTTTAAGTGCTATATTTTGTAACTTGAATTCATGGACTTTGATCTAATTTATAACTTCAACACAAATCAATGTAATTTGTGGAAATCATATTTTTGTTGATGTAGGATACAACCATGAGCTACATGCAATAGCACCACCTCAATATGCTGCTCCACCACCCAAGAGCAATGACTTTTTGGAAGGATGCTTAGAGTGTTCATGACTTATATTTCTTATGCTCTTAAAGTTTTATTCTAATAATACTCTGTTCCCAACAAAACTTAATCACTCCTTCCTTCTCTTTCTATGTTTGTGAGAGCAAAAGGAAAAATTGGAGTCTTTCTCTGTTTTTTGTGTGATTAAGGTATACAGCAGCAGAGGAATTTGATGAACAAAGAGCTTCTTAGCATTCTTTGCAAGTTTACATCACTATGAATATTATTTAAACACCAATTGCTGTTATTTTTCACATGCTCAGAATAATGGACTCCTTGATGTTTATGTTATGCTATATGGTGTTCCTATGTTTGCAAAATATTACCAGATGACTTCAGAGATTTGGGGAAAAAAATAAATATTATTTGCTGGTTATTTGTCAGGCTATAGCTAGAAAAAAAAATATTTTTTCCATCACTAATCTTGCCATCACCAAAATTGATCTGACCAACAAAAGTTTTTATTGCCAAAACTCTTCAGCAAGAATTTGTTAAACCTTTCAGTGAAAATTATTATTCTCAATCAAAAAATTTAATATAGCATGGAGGTAATTAAATTCTCATACTTGTCTAACAGGAAAAAAAATACAGATTCACTTAAGGAGTATACTTTGGAAGAAAAACTCAATCCTCTCAAGAAATTAAAAGTCAAAAAATTTCTCTCTTTTTTTCTTTTTGTTATTAGGGAGGAGTGGGAAAATACACCCACTGGTCTTGAAAAGGACAATCATTTCCCAGAATAGGTTCTTAAACAAGGCAAATTAAATTTAAAGAAGATAAGATTAATCAATAGATCCGCATGAAAAAAGATGAGATCACAAAATGAATCAGCTACATTTATTTCATTTGTGAAATGGAGATCACTTGCTATTGTTTTGTGCTACTTTATCCTCTCACTAGATTGTTGTCCTAAACAGTAAAAATTATCAAAATAGAGAGTAACAATGTCGGGTATCAAAACAAATGATAAGAACAAATAATGCTTCTGAGAAGATTGGAAAAAATTAAGATATGAGCCTAAAGACTCCCAATCTTCCTTCGTGTTAATCTTGGACTAGTACAAGCACATAAATCAAAAGAACTTTGGCTTGTTATCTGCCGCAAGCTTATCAAGAAGAAATATAATCCTAATTCCTTTTACAAAGGTTGTAGCATTCAAATTCTTCTAGTCACTCTACGATTTAAATCTCTAGAGACAAAACTGATCTGGCAAAGGAGTCATGAGGCCTTGCTTTCCTTTAGGATCCCAATCCAACATGATCTTTACTTTGATATTGAGGACACCCTGAGGTTTTAAAAAGTAAAAAGTCAATTAAAATGGATCATTAAGCACTCAAATATATATTTCTCCAAGTATATCTGTGTTTTTATTACTATTTAGAAAGTAAATAAATTCATCCATCTAAATTTCAGCACAAACAAGGTTAGTGCATTAAAAAATTTGAAACATTTAGGTACAGCCTATCAGATAAGCATTTCTAGTTGAAGTTGGGCAAATATCTATGTAAGCACTGCAAGGCAACCAAGCTCAAAAAAGTGAATATGAGATTAATACATATGTCGTTATGAAGTCTGACGACTTTATCATAAGAATTTAAAATATGTCCATAAGAATTTAAAAAAATATACACTAAATATATTTTACCATAAGGAAAGCATCCCACTCCGATGGTTACACTTTCAGTGAATGAGACAATTTTTTATAAGAAAAGAAAACAAACATCGGTTATACCATGAGAAGTTCTTTATAAGAAAAGAAAAGATGTAATCCAATGTGCTTAATGATATGATAGGGATATGGAGAATATGTTTCACGGCAGAATCTATGTATTCGTCGATAGGATTTCCATTGATTTGGCATGTTCTCCTCAGACAGATTAACCTATTTGGTACTTTTAAGATTTTAGAAGTCAACACAGTTCGGATTTCAGCAATTAATCGAACCAATACAGCACCAATATATTGGATAGTACACTGGCCTATGCCATCTAGCATCGTAGAAAATGTAATAAAATGTAAGAAAATAATAACTTCATTTAATGTTTAATGCAAAACTGAATGAAGTGGTTAAGAAACTCACCTCACAACCTTTAGCATCACTTTCCATGACAAAGCATAGGATACCATGACAAGCCCTAATTAATAAAAGAATATCTAATATAAGAAATCATTAAAGAAAACAATGGATGATTTCACAATCCTCACCATGAAAATCATGATAGGTATAGGCTATATAGGAACGACATTAGTACAATGTGATGGAATCCACTTATATTGCAAGAAATGAATAATTATTGGCAATAAGTCACCTAATAAATGACTATTAAACAATCACAGGATTAGAGTCTTGAGTCATGATGTCAGTATGAGCAACATGCAGAAGATAAGCTAATGAAGACTATTAAACATATGTATTTTTAAACATATGTCAGACTATTAAACATATGTATTTTTAAATACATATGTTTAACCTGATGCAAATAAGATAAGCTAACGAAGACTTTAATACTATAGGTCGGTATGAAGTAATGCAATCCACTATATTTTCCAAGAAAATAACATCATATTAAAGCACAAGAGTATAGCCCAAGCACCTTTAACACATAGTACAATACAATTAAAGGAGGTGTACAATTGTATGTGAGATGGTATCAGTGAACAAACTGAAACTGTAGTCAATCATTTGTGGATCCATCCCTTTGGTTGTCTGAATGGCTTTCATTTTATATATTATTGCTAAAGACCCCATAATTATAACAGCAGAGGCCAAAAGAATATAACAAATGTAGAATAAGAATGGAAAGCTTACTTAATGTAGAATGAGATCATCTAGTCTCAGAAACCCATATTTAAACCATGGCCATGCAAGGAAGAACCAGAATGCCCTTGTAGTTGTCAAACTGATTCTAGTGAAAATCTGCATAATTGTGGCATACTCACTTGTAAGTTCTTTTAAGAATCTCGGACAAACAATTCCAATGAAAAGCCTCAACTTTTTCAAACAAGATAGTCAAAATCTAAATTAAACTGCCACAGACAAAATGTCTAACGATGAGCTCATCGTCGAGAAGCTTGTACCAGAAAGACAACCTGAACAATCACACAAAGCTCTCTGTTGTTGACCTTCTCGACGTAGAGTTCCACACCATTTTTCAGAAAGTTGAATCTTTCCTGGACCGCAGAAGTCAGCTCTAGTATCTTTCTCACCTTCTCAACTTACATAATTATGATACGAATTCCAAATCGGATGTACCACCGAGGCTTAACATAGATTGGAGATCGATACCAAGTATGTTCAAGATCCTGGTGGCTCTAATAATGATCACCGATGCTGACCTCAACACCGGAGTACCTGTCCACAGCTCAGTGGTTATTATGAGGACCTCACTAAGCTCTGCAAAGAACAAACCATCGGTAACAAACTAGAACATGAGAAAATAAAATCCACAAAGCGTTACAATAAGAAACAATCTTGGGGGATACTTAAGGTTAGGGTTCGTGAAGCTTTGTGGGAGTGAAGATTGGTGTTCGCTTCGATGGCCATCACAATGGACGAGCATCGGATAATGGCATTAAAAAAAGACACATCGAACTTTGACATATTAAATAAAAGATATTATTTAAAAATAAAAATATTATCATATAAATGGATCTTAGTTTATTATTTTATAATGTTTAAATCAATTTTTAACTAGTTATTTTGAAAATGTACAATTTTAATTATGTATTAATAATCCTAATCCTTTTGTAATGTATAAAATTAAAATAATGAATGATTTAAGGGTTTCCACTAAAAAAATAAATAAAAAGGAATTAAATTTCTGTCAATTAACCATTTAATGATACTTTTATCATTTATGAAAAATTAACTGAACTGAAAAAAATATTTAGATGCTCAATACAAAAATATATAACATTGAGGATTATTCTAGGGAAATCTTACAATAAAATAAACAGCTTTTGAGAAAAAGGGACTCGCAAAATTGATTAATTTGACTTCATAAAAAATATTTTTAAAAAACTAAAAAAAAAATTATTTGAATATGATAAGGCATTTGATTTTAACCTTTAAAAAACTATTTTTTCTCATCTTTTTTAATAATATATATAATCCCTTAATAATTTCATTCTATATCATGATAAAAATTTATACAAAAATTAATTCGACTTAAATAAAACCAATTAAATCCATGATAATTAATAATTAAGTTAACTTCAATTCACATTTGTGTTGAAAAACACTTTAATCAACAATCTCTTCTCTTGAAAGAATTCAGTGACAGAAGTATCAAATAGGAAGAAGAAAGAATCATTTCCTTGTCATGTGACACAAGAGATGTAGAAATAAAACAAAATAGGAAAAAAAAAGATATTTTGAGTTTTTCCCTCTACTCAAGCATTTAAACTTAGCCAATCTAAATTATTCTTATTGCAGAATTTAAGCTCATAAGCTGATCAAGAAACCAAGATACTTAAAAAAGGAGTTTTGATTCAAACAAAAAGAAGGTAAGAACACAGTTTGACTAAAATTGTTCTTGATGATTTAAACATGTGTATGAGACAAATTCCTACTGCAGTCAGCCATGCAGCAGCCACAAAACCAAAATACTTGAAGTTGCAGCAAAAATAAAGAGGCATTGGCAGAGGATATAAATGAAGACAAAACCAAGAATCAAATTCAAATGACTTATGACCTCATCAAATATTTGGCCGTAACAATCATTTTGCTGCAGTCATCATAATATTTTCATTGCAAAATTTTCTACTATCTACTATTTATCCCAGTTACCAACAGAAATGATCAATGTTAGCTGTTCTTCCCAGATCACGTATGCATGTCATTTCAAGCTTGAGTTGAATAGAAATCATGCCACGATCTAAGAACTAACATTAACAGGAATCTCCATGCATGTTACACACACAATAATCCACCTCATTCAGAGAGTATGCCATGAATTCAAATTTGAGTTCAATAGAGTGTTGATGAAATTACAAATTTGAGAACCCAAGATTCGTTCCAGTAGTTGATATGGAAGAAAAGGAAGGCAAAAGACTTGAGTTGCAAATAGGAAAACAGAATTGCAAGCTACATTATTTGGAGGTAGCAAATGAGAAACTAATGGAAAAAGGAAAAGAAAATCTTGTTTGTTGGAATCAAAATGATCATTTTCTTCTTCTAAAAATGAATGTCTTGCCTAATTAACTCCATAAAGCAAAGTTCCTTTTGATCAATTGGAGTCTATTAGAGAAAACTATCAAAGTTCTGAGACCAATGTGATCAAAACCAATACTATGCTTGACACATATTTTTAAGAGACCATAAGCAAATAAATGTCAGACAGCATACTGAAAGATGAAAGACTCCAGCAATGTTTGCATGCCTTTCACAAAACACATTCTATACAAATTTGGATGTAGAAAGAAGCCCAAAAGTCATAGCAGAAGATCGGATAAAATATACAGGATTTTTCTACCATTCTTGTTAGACTAAATAATCATACTATAGGAAGACAACTATAAAAAGCCTCCTGTTCAAAGATCAGCTAAGTTTCAAGGTTATATACACTCATTACTATTAAATTTCCTATAAAATTTTATCACAGATCGCACTAGGTTTTAAGGGGAAGAAACTGAACAAAGATAAAAGATCTCTAGCATGTAGTATTGAAGAGAAAAATGAACAAAACCTAACAGACAATTTACAGTCTTACTGGGAATCAATGAAGCTTCACTAAATATATGGGCTGCAGGTAATGCTCATTGAACATGCCCGCACTCCTTTCCTGACAAAAAAACTTGACATCCGCATACATCTTAACTCGAATGAAACACTAATGAAATGATATGATACTGCATTAGATTTCAGATAGTGTCAATTGTTAAGACACAAAGGAGATGAAATCCATAACTAACACATCTAATGGATGATTCAAGTTCAAGAAAGAAGCTAACAGCTTACATGGTACTACATGGAGCAAGATGTGACAAAGTAGCATAAGCAGCAGCAACAGCTGCCTCGAGTAGCTGTTTAACCTTGGTGATGTAGTCACTCATAGCCTCCTACTTTGACTTCCTTCCCTGTCAATTTTACTAATATTAAATAAGAAATGAATTTTGTCCAACAAGTTACATATATATATATATATATATATATATATAAGATTTGTCAAGTGGGTTTTGTAAACCTTCAATAGCCTTCCAAGCATCCCAGTTGGCTCACTCCCTCATATTGAATATACCAGGTCAGCCTGCAAAATGACAAAAGAAAAAAGTGTCATAATTTGGTTTGGCAAAGAATGAAAATCACAAATAAGACGATATTAAGGAGCACATACAAGTATTCACCGGTCTAACAGTTGCTTGCTAGTAAAGCCCATACAGGATCAATTTGTTCTCTTTAGTAGTATTTTCAGGTAAAGTTTTAGCTTTTGCAACATATTCTTCAAAATCTACCTGCAAAAGATTAGATATTATCATCTAGTTCACAGATAAAGAAATATATTGACTCAAAATGTACTATGAGGCACAATAACAAATACCATCAAGACAGACTCTTAGAAGCAAACTCTTAGCTTTCCTGACCTAAAAACTTAACATCCGCATACATCTTAACTCGAATGAAACACTAATGAAATGATACGATACTGTATTAGATTTCAGATAGTGTCAATTGTTAAGACATAAAGGAGATGAAATCCATAACTAACACATCCAATGGATGATTCAAGTTCAAGATAGAAGCTAACAACTTATATGGTACTACATAGAGCAAGATGTGACAAAGTAGCATAAGCAACAGCAGCTGCCTCGAGTAGCTATTTAACCTTGGTGATGTAGTCACTCATAGCCTCCTCCTTTGACTTCCTTCCCTGTCAATTTTACTAATATTAAATAAGAAATTAATTTTACCCAACAATATATATATATATATATATATATATATATATATATATATATATATATATATATATATATATATATATATATATATATATATATATATATAAGATTTGTCAAGTGGATTTTGTAAACCTTCAACAGCCTTCCAAGCATCCCAGTTGGCTCAGTCCCTCATATTGAATATACCAGGTCAGCCTGCAAAGAGACAAAAGAAAAAAGTTTCATAATTTTGTTTGGCAAAGAATGAAAATCACAAATAAGATGATATTAAGGAGCACATACAAGTATTCACTGATCCAACAATTGCTTGCTAGTAAAGCCCATACAGGATCAATTTGCTCTCGTTAGTAGTATCTTCCTGCAAAAGATTAGATATCATCATCTAGTAAAGTTTTCGCAGATAAAGAAATATATTGACTCAGAATGTACTATGAGGCACAATAACCAATACCATCAACACAAACTCTTAGAAGCAAACTCTTATAAACATAAATCAGAATCTAGGAAGCAGATAAAGAGACAATCTTAATACTTACAGACTACTTATAACGAAGCCCATATGCTAAGTAAAACTGAAAAAAATGATTGATGGAACAATCTCAATGATATAAATAAGAAGAAATGATAATTAATAACAATAACACAAAAAATAAGCCCATCTTTTCAATTCAACTATTTGGAAGAAATGGGGAGCAGAAGACCAAGACTTCTTTTATTTTTTTTATTTTTTCCTCTTCCGAGACATGTTTTTTCTTTCCCGTCCAAACATAAGTGTGCAATAGAGTATCATTTAGGAAAAGTTGTTTCTTCTCATGTGTGCACACATGCACACATAACATGAACATCAACTGAGGGAAATAGATAGCAGATTCTAGCAATTATATTTATTACTTTAGGGCCACTAATTTCAAGCGTTATGATTTTTCTTGCTCATTGTAGTAATTATTCACAAACATTTTGAAGAGTTTAAGCTTAGCTGTATCGGAAAAAATTAAGATACCAACTTTTATATATATTTTTTCATAGATATAACATAAATGAAATTATGTCTCTATTTTTCATTGGATACCAAAGTTTAAAATTGAATGATGATGAATGCTCCAACTATAATTATGATCCCAATGAAATATAAATTGATGAAAAGAATCTTAATTCAAGTTTCTCTTATGCATACAGATATGCAACTTGAATTGGACTGATGAATGTTATCAGAGTTCTTTTAGAGTACATCAGAAATTGTATTACTTACAAGAACCAAAACTAGATTAGGAGTGCATGAGATCTACCAATAGGTACACAAGTAGAAGAACTGATAATAGACAATGAAACATTATCAAATGGATTTTTGAAGTAGGTTCAAAATAAGCTCTCCATGTTAAAGGTAATGTATAGCTTTGAGGGTGACGCAAAGAGTTATACAGATCCATACAAGTTTGTTTTCCAGGCATCTAGAGTGTTGGAAGATTGTCTTTGAAGCTCACTAGATTTTTAACCATGTCTTTGATCCATCATATGTATAGATTTCCAAAACACGCATCTCTAGTGTATTGCACTATTTTATACAGACGCATGCTTCCTATGGTCTTTGTGAAATCAATCTCATTCACTAGACTGAACACTAAAACTCCATCCTTTACGATATGGCTTCTTCAAGCTTTTGCAAGGATATATAATTTACCATCTAAAAAGATCAACTCTACTTATAAGAAATTGTCAAAGCAACCCCGATCTAATTATAAAATACAAATCGCTTCCATTCACAAATACAAATCAAAGACTACTAATCACCCAAAATTAAAAACAAAAGTCCCTGATGCTTCAAATTTCATATACTACAATTTTAGCTACACATTCCAAATAGTGATAGAATTTATGAGCGAAATCTATAGTTATGGTCAATGAAATACTCAATATCAGACATATCTTGGCCCATCAAAAGTCAAGCGGATCATTTCTGATGCAGTTCTGCATCATGTAATATGATCAATGCTTCTTACCTATCCTTCTATCACCATGTTCTTGCCTTCATTATGAGGCTTAGGCCATGGATGAGTTCAAAAGGACTCAACAAACAATATCGACAAAGAAAATAAAGGGGGTGACACATAAAAATTCTTTCTACTCTCAAGAAGCAAATCACTATACAAATCGATCAGACACTAACTACTAAATCAACCCTTCACCAAATGATCAAGGAAGCCTCTGATCTTAACAGAAAAAGGGACCTCAAGCATGCATGCTCTCCAGATCCATGAAACTACATGAATGTCAGCATATGGCTCCAAACAACAGCATGAAAGGTTCAAATCGAAGAATAACCAGCCAAAGAACTACAGATGTTCTAAGAAAAATAAGATACTTATGACTAACATACACGCACAGTCAGAGCTCTAAGATTCGGTCACCATATCCCCCAAAAAAAGGGGAAAATTTAGCAAAATAGAACACAACAACAGGAAAAGAGGATCAGAAATCATGTGGCGATGTTGTTCTCATCACCTGCAGACCCTTTGCACTCTCTATTCCTCCTCCTAATTAGTCAAAGAAGAAATTTTGCATCGGATAGTATAAATAAGCTCGATCGATGATGCAAAAAGGCATGTTGAAGACATTAAAAATAGTCACAACTTCAGTCATGGAAGCACTCTGAACAGCAATACCAAAAGAACTGATGACTAAAGTAGGGTTTGAAGTCATTCTAATAAGCAATTTAAGATCTATCAGTGTGCATGGGATTAAGAGAACTCCTCGAAAGAGAAATGATAGTCACATCTACGGTTCTACGACTAGATGATAAGCCAAAGAGCATAAGTAATGAGGTTCCAAATATGTCAAGCTCCTTCCCTTCATCTAATGATAAGCCAAGATGCCAGAAAGATATAAATTTATAAGTGTCCTTGATCTTTTGTTGAATGAGATTTCAAAAAGACCAAGCAATATAATAATCAAAAAGAAAATGTTTAGCAAAATTTGTAGTAGCTTACAAAGTAGGCAGCATTCAACTTGGCCATAAAGAAGAGGGGAAATGGTGGAAGAATTGGAGAGTTTGTTATGACAAAGTTTCTTGACCTTATGAGTAATCATATTACCTTCTAATTGGGCCAAACATTCACACTAGTTTCATTATAAGGTCTAATATACTGATAAGAAGGAGAGTCTATGGGGTTTGAGCTCTAGATACATTGATCCTTATAGCATCCAGTAGAGATATGTCAGCGCCTAATTCTCTCCATAAGAAGGGGTTGAAATAGAGTTGTGAGAGTGTGAATGTTCTATTGGTTTTGTGAAAATAGATCGAGAACTATGCAGTAGTGCATCATTTCATTCACATTAAGGAAGGTTGGTCATTTAAAAGGTATAGTGTTAATCCAAGGGTTATCCTACATGGAGGTTGAGGTGTTGGTGTCCATGACTTTCCTAAATCTCCCTGTGATTCGATGGGAAAGATAAGAAATATTTGTTCGAGATCAAAAAAATTTCGATTAGGAGATTCAATCCAGGTTTGAAGACGATCACAATTTTGATTAAAAAATACTAATACAAAGAGACTCATGATTATTCATGAGAGGAATAGTTCTTTTAGTGATGATCTAAAATTTAACATTAATAAGATCATGTAAGCCCTGGCTTCTAATGGGTTTGGGAAGAGAAATAATCTCCCAACTGATTAGTTTTATTTTGTTTTTATTGGATCAAAATTACAAAAAAAATTTCTAGTCATTCACATCATGTGTTTAAGAAAAAAGTCAAAGATCCAAATCTAAGAGGAGATGTGTGGGTATTGAATTGTGCACAGAGCCAATTAGAGTCATCATATCAACTTAGGAGATTATAATTTTGAACTAGTCTAAGATTTTATTGAAAGCTTTGTTGAGAAGGATGTTTTGACATATTTGAAGGGAGTTTATCAATAAAATGATGGAATTCGAGATATTTGACAGGCCAGCTTCCCTCTAATATCCTAGGAGAATTGTAAACCCTTTGATTGTAGGATTATAATAATTAGGGAAGTAGACATTAGATTTATGCATGTTGATCCTCAGGTTGGTGAGAAGCTCAAAAGATTTGAGAATAGCATTGATGTTGGAGCATGATGTAGGGTTAGCTTTAAAGGCAAGGAATAAATTATCTGCAAACATTACATATGAAACCTTAATTCCTACCAAATTGAAAAGAGCAATAAGATTTTGGGTCACATAATCTATCTAAACTGTGATGAAGATGTCATACGAGAAGGGTCGCATTGTTTTATATCCCTATGAGCCTTAAACCACTTGGAGGAAGCACCATTAATAAGACAAGAATATGAAAATTTCACAACATACAGCATATTCTTGTTCCAGACAAGTGCATCACTCCACAAACATAATTAGTTATCGAACTAACAATGCCAAGCTTCATTCAGGAATTTTTAAAAAATTAAATTTTAAAATATTAATTTAAGAATAGAATAAAAATAACTAAAGACTTAAACTTCAGCATGACTTCCTGCTATAAGTAAATTTGCAAACTAAATACAACTTCCTAAAAGGAAAACATCCCATGAGAAGTTCTTTATAAGAAAAGTAAAGAAGTAATCCAATATGCTTAATGATATGATAGACTGACCTGTCTGAGGAGAAGATGCCTCACAGTAGAACCTCTGTATTCGTGGACAGGCTGACCAAAAGAAATCATGTAACCATCCTTGAACTTCATTGATTTGTCACTTTGAGCTCTGATTTTTCCACTTCCTATCACCTGAATGAACGATTAAGGATAAAAATTTACAAAATTTGACACTTTAAGATGTTAAAAGTCAACACAGTTCCGATTTCAGCAATCAATCGAACCACTATGACACCAATATATTGGATGGCACACTGGTCTATACCATCTAGTACCACTAAAAGTGTAATGAAAATTAAATATATACTGATTGGTATTAATTCATATAGTTTGATGTCATATCGATACCAAACCTGTGCAGTTGTAGGAATAAGTTTTATCGAATTTTAAATGCTATATTTTGTAACTCCAGTTCATGGAGTTTGATCTAATTTATAACTCCAACACATATAATTCAGCACAAATCAATGTAATTTGTGGAAATCATGTTTTTGTTGATGTAGGATACGACCACGGGCTACACATACAATAGCACCACCTCAATATGCTACTCCACCACCTAGGTGCAATGGCTTCTATTTCTTATGCTCTTAAAGTTTTGTTCTAATAATACTTTGTTCCCAACAAAACTTCTGAATCACCCCTTCCTTCTGTTTCTGTGTTTGTCGGAGCAAAAGGAAAAAATGGAGTCTTTCTCTGTTTTTTGTGTGATTAAAGTATACAGTAGTAGAGGAATATGATATTTCACTGATGAACAAAGATTAAATGGAAAAGTGAAAATTAAACAGTATATGCAATCATGATTTGCTGCATTGTATGGCATACCATTCAAAATAACACGAAACGAGCTGTACAGGTCTGCCCACTGATTGGAAAGTGATAAGCCTGTTTCAGATGGTATGAAAGAATCAGGTGAGGTATCGACCAAGTATGGATGATATGTCGTTCAGTACCTTGAAAACTCATGTTGTATCGGTCAAAATTTGATAAATACCAATCCAAATTGGTTCAAGTGAAACCCGAATACTCAAATTAACCATTGAGGCCTCTTTTGGAACTTTAAATCCTCATGTGTCTCCCTTTTTACCCAGTATTACTCTCATTTACTCTCATCCTCATTCGCTTTCTCACACTTTTATTTGTGAAAGTTCATGATCGGTGATTAATGGTAATCAAGATATTGATTTAAATAAAGGAAGGATTCGAACTCAGGATATGATGGAATTTCAGTCTAATTTGAGATAGCATTTAGCTTTTTTCTATGTTTTATCATCATTTTGTATAAAGATTAAACGTGATTAAGGGCATTGTCTTATGTTTAGTCTCAACTAGGTTTATTCTCTTACATTTAGATCTAAATTAGGGATATTTAGGGACAAATTGATGGGACTAAAAAGATAAATTCACTTTCTCATCCTTCTAACCTGTTATTCCTATTCTTTCATGCCTCATACACATTGTATTCTTATTTAAAAATAATAAGTTATCATTAATTAGGATTAAATACTTAAAAATGATTTTTTTATAAATTCCAATCATCTTTGGCTTTTTTTTAAAGAAAATTGGGATGTACTAATATTCAGACATATGGTACGTCGACATCGACTACACCGGTCTATTCATGGGCCAATACCACAGATAAACACGATACTGCGATCCATGATTGGATCATCCATGATTGAATACCACTAATATTCTTTTCTTGTATTGAGCTTTTATGTGGAAGAGGAACTTGGATTTGTAAAATGTATTTGTAGAGTTTACTTGAAATGAAGTTGTAAAACAAACTTTAAATCACCTTCATTTTTATGTTGTTGCGGCTAAGTAAGATAAACTTATTTCTAGAGCTTCTTAGCATTCTTTGCAAGTTTACATTACTATGAATATTATCTAAACACCAATTGCTGTTATTTTTCACATGCTCAGAATAGTGGACTCCTTGATGTTTATGTTATGCTATTTGGTGTTCCTATGCCTGCAAAATATTACTAGATGACTTCAGAGATTTGGGGAAAAAAATAAATATTATTTGCAGGTTATTGGTCAAGCTATAGCTACAAAAAAATATATTTTTTCCATCACTAATCTTGCCATCACCAAAATTGATCTGACCAACAAAATTTTTTATTGCCAAAACTCTTCATCAAGAATTTGTTAAACCTTTCAGTGAAAATTATTATTCTCAATCAGAAAGTTTAATATAGCGTGGAGGTAATTAAATTCTCATACTTGTTTAACAGGAAAAAAATACAGATTCACTTAAGGAGTATACTTTGGAAGAAAAACTCAATCCTCTAAAGAAATTAAAAGTCAAAATATTTCTATCTCTTTTTTTTTTTGTTATTAGGGAGGAGTGGGAAAATACACGTCTTGAAAAGGACAATCATTTCCCAGAATAGGTTCTTAAACAAGGCAAATTAAATTGAAAGAAAATAAGATTAATCAATAGATCATTAGCATGAAAAAGATGAGATCACTAAATGAATCAGCTTCATTTATTTCATTTGTGAAATGGAGATCACTTGCTATTGTTTTGTGCTACTTTATCCTCTCACTAGATTGTTGTCCTATGCTGCTGCTATCTTATTGGTGAGTGTTGCTGTGGTCCATCCATCCTATGTTGTCTGCTGATAACACTACTCGATCTTGAAGTATATGCTAAAAGGCCGCAATCAAAATTTCAAGCTTGTCACTGTGTTTCAACATCTTATCTTTATTGTAGAGAAACTTGTACAAAATTTTGTTTCACTGTATTCATGGATGTCAAGTAACCATTCTCAAAGATCATTCTGCTTCAATCCAGTCTGCGAGTTCATAGGATCTGATTACTTCTACTTATCATTTTTGCTACTCACATGTTGCTACACCAAATACGAACCTAAATAAGAATAAAGCCCAAAGCGGCAATGTGGCAAGAATCGAATGGAAAGGAAGGAAATCACCATTGGACGGACCTTGTTGGCATACAGGGAGGGGCACACGATCACCCTCCTCGTACCTATGATTGGTTCCGTCAGCTCCCACCCTCAAACCACGAGGCAACCTTAGAAGAAGCAGCGCACATACCTCCTCCGTCTTCGCGATCATCGAACCAACCTGAAATCGATCGAAGAAAACTTAAAATCAGCCCTAAAATCTATGCATTTCGCTGAAAGATGAGGCGTTTCGAACCAAATGCTCACCTTCGTTCCCACCTTCGTTCCCGAGCCGAGACAGATCGAATGGGGCGATGGGCTCGGTGGATCTTGGAGACACAAATAAGATGAGCACGTGCGAAAGTTAATTTCGAATTAAATATATAATACGACGCTAAAATCTTTTTAATCTAATTAATTTGGGGGCTCCGGAATCCAAATTAAGATTAACCAATTGGATTCGATTCAAGAATCACTCTGTCCGACCACGGTCCCACTATATATATCTCTCTCTCCTCCCCCACTCTCACTATGACTTCTCTCCCCTCGTCTCTCGCCTCTCGCCTCTCGCCTCTCGCCCCTCCTCTGCTCCCTTCTCGTCTCCTCGTTCGATTCCTCTCGCCTCGCCTCTGCTCCCGTCTCTTCTCCGCGTTCATTTCCTCTCGTCTCCTCACCAGAAATTTAGTCGTCCATGGAGCCCGTCGACCTCGTACCGAGCGGGTACAGGTTCCTTCCCACGGCGGAGGAACTCGTGGTTGACTACCTCGCAAACTGGGTCGCCGGCGCACCCCTCCCTGGCCGCGCTGTCGCCTTCGCCGACGTCTACGGCACCGAGCCGTGGAATCTTCTCGGCAGCGATCGGCATGAAGGCTATTTCTTTGCGGAGCGGAAGCCTAAGAACAACGGCGGCTCGCGCGTGGATAGAAAGGCCGGCAGCGGTTCTTGGACTCTGTACAAAAAGCAAGAACCCGTGAAGTCCATCGTCGGCGGGCGCGAGATGGTGGTGGGGCGAAAAAGCTGCCTATCCTTCAACGATGGCCGTCGGAAGAACTCCGGGTGGACAATGTACGAGTATCAGATGTGTTCATCCGGATTCGAGAGACGAGTTCTCTGTCACGTTAAGAGAAGCTCGCATCAGGCCATCTCCGGAGGCACCACCATCAAAACGGTTGAGTCCACCTTCACGGAGGCCGCGACAGACACGGTCACCGGCGACAGCTTCGTTGGGCGGAAGAGAAACAGAGAGGAATCTTCTACTCTCTCAGCAAAAGCCTCGACTCTCTCAAAGAAGCCATGCTGGGAGTTGGTTGCACATTCCAGCAGAGCATTGCTGATCGACGCTTCACCACCTCCAACCGCGGTTGTCCAATTTCCCTTATTGGCTGCCCCGGAGAGTCATCATTCCTCGGTCGACTCTGTTGCACCGAACAAAGCCGGAGTCCCAGCCGCCTCTCCATCATCAACGGACGTTGGTGGAGAGCTCGTGATAACTGCGGAAGAACTCGAAGCATTCTTGGCTTCGTATTCGTCGTCGGTCGATCAGAACTGCACCGACGATGCTTTCTTCACCAGAGAGGTTGAAGCCTTCCTGATGTCGGACGAAACCGACATAGCCTCGACTACCATCCCGAAGGCCTCGCCGTCAGGCCTGGTCGATCTTCTCTTGATGCCCGATGACACGACCACGGTCGCAGAGGTTTCCTCCTCATCTCGGATTGATTCGACCACGGTCGCAAAGGTTTCCTCGTCATCGTCGTCGATAGACTTCGTTGCGTGTGAGCAGATGTACAGCACCAGCACCGACGATGACTTCTTCACGAGCCTGGAACAGGTCCGTGCTTTCTTGATGTCCGATGACACCTTCACTGCCTCGACCACGATCCCAGTGGCCTCGCTGGGACAATGCTCGCTCGACAACCCCTATTGATTCGACTGTAGCTTGCTTGAATGAAAGCTTATACGGAAAATGATGTTTGTTCATGTATATCATAACAATGGAAGGGAAAGAAAATTTTTGTTCTTGTAAATATTGACAATGACAAAGTTCAATTTTCATCCCATGTTTTGTTGTTTCCTTAATATGATGGGATCTATAAGAAATGGTCTCAATTTACATCATGTTCAAAGAGAAAGAGTGAGATCATATGATATCAACGACTTCTCTCAACGTCATACTTTGGACGATTGTTATCAGAGGCAACGCAGCGAATTTGACCAATCATCGTTTGGAAACATGTTCTAACTTTTTGTTTCTGAGTGAAGTCCACAACAACAACAACAACAAATAACAAAGTCTACAATCCCAACAAAGCTGCAAGTCAATTCATCACTGAATCCCTACCACAAGTGTGTGCACTGATACTATAGAAAACCTTTAATCAGAACCATCACTAAAAGTATCACTGAATCGATAAATAATTACATGGTTTGAAGCATTTGGCAATGGCCAAAACAATTCTGAATTGTCAACAAGTTCTCTCAACGTCAGATCAGAGGCAACGCAGCAAATTTGACCAATCATCATTTGGAAACATGTTCTAACTTTTTGTTTCCGAGTGAAGTCCACAACAACAACAACAAATAACAAAGTCAACAATCCCAACAAAGCTACAAGTCAATCCATCACTGAATCTCAACCACAGGTGTGCACTGATACTATACAAAACCTTTAATCAGAACCATCACTTCAATTATCACTGAATCGATAAAGAATTCCAAGTTTGAAGCATTTGACAATGGCCAAAAAAAAATTCTGGATTGTCAACAAAATATTAAACACACACATCATGGAAGGAAATACATTCTCTCCAAAAACTCTTGTTGATATGATATGGACGGATTTCAATAGTGAGAAGAACGCCTGCATTACGTTAAATTCATTAGATTAATAAATAGAAGAACAAACAATTCAACTTAGGACTTGGAAAAATGATCGAATTGCATCTAAATTAAATATTAAAATTTCGAATGAATTTAAACATCCAATCTGAATCTATTATTCCAGCTTTGGAAGTTACAAACGAATTCAAATAACTAATATCAAGTCTACAAAATAGTAAAAATTAGGAGTAACCATGTCGGGTATCAAAATAAATGATAAGAACAAATAATGCTCCTGAGAAGATTGGAACAAACTAAGATATGGGCCTAAAGAACCCCCTTCGGAAATAGATATTTGGTGCAGAAAGGCTCCAACTGTACAAGCCTCCAACAGCAGCAGCAAGAGTTAGAGAAGATGCTGTAAAAAAGGAACAGTTAGTTAAGAGATTTTCTCAGATTCGGCCTCAAAGCTTTACCAAATTAGTTGTGGATCTCTGGAGTTATTCGCTGGATTAGATGGAAATGCCTGCGGAAGTTCATCAAGGCAGAATCAGCAAATGAGAACACGAGGCAATCAACACTAAATATACTCGGGAGTTCAAGAGAGTGAAGTAAAAAAGAGAGATAGATTTGATGAGAGAGCACCCTAGACGAGTTGATTTTCTCGAATTGCTCTAAAATAACATGACACAAGTGTGCCTCAGGGACATGGCAGGGAATGCCTCCGACAATTCGTACATGCTGGAGACATTGTCTATGCAAACTTCCTGCACGATGAAGCATGCTAAATGCATCTTAGGACTTCAGGCTAAATTTTATTACAACTAGTGAAGCTTTTGAGAATGGGAAAAAGAAAAGACAATATAGTTTCTACCCACTTGTGCAATGGCATATTCACATAGCCGTTTAAGACCCTCAAGAAGATACTCATCCGCAGCTTGTAGAAGATCTTACGCGATATCATTAGTGATCTCAACCGATCCTATGTATATGAATCTGCAAATGAACAGCCAAATAATGTCAGACATCAGAACCTTCAGTATCACGACCAGAAGAAGGAACTACACTTACCGCATCATCAATTCAAAGACCTCCCATCTTATGTTAGGAATCTCAACGTCTCTTGCGTCCTTCTCCTATAACAAAGTTGAAAGAGCAAGATATTTTCAATCAGATCTTACCAGTCTAGAAAATAGTAAATTACCTAAAACTTCCAGAAAGAAAACTTTTCAAAAAACTTAGTTCATACCATGATACTATTATAAGTTTTGAAAAGCTTATGAATGTTTCATTCATGTCGTATTGGGCCAGTATGATACTATGATATCATCATGACATCCATGAGATGCCTTTTTCACATATTTTTTGTTCTTCAGCAAGCATGAAACCCATCATATAACTTGCCTAACATGCTTAACCATGCTGGCACATTTCCAGCACATGATATTCTGACAAAAAGTTCAATTCTTGATAACACTGACAGAAGGGCATGTTATGAGTTGCGGTATGCATCAAACTCCAAAATATTTGCACCCGGATGACATGAAGGGATCAACTTTTTGACTTCTATTACAAATCAGCATTTCTGATATGCATCAAGCAAGAACTAAGTCCATCTTAGTGATCAAAGATATGATTCTAACCTTCTACATGATAATTTATGTACAGAGAGGACCATGGGGGATTTACATTAACATTTACAAAGAAACAAACTTTTGAGGTGGCATCTTAGTATCTAATTTATCTACTTGTAAAACATGTTCACCGTTTTGTTGTATTCAGTAACCAAAGCACATCAAAACAGACAGATATGCCTCTTTGTATCGCATATAAATGCTTTATTTACTATACGCGCGACAGCTTCTTTATATCAGAAACTAGCCATTTTTTGACAACATTATTTCTAAGACTGATCATGATTAGGGCCTAATTCTGAAGAAAAACAAGCATGGTTGACACATGAGTTCCCTTACCCGGTAGCCACCATCAAACATTGCACGAAATGCATCCGAAGAAGCAAGCAGAGCAATTCTATGTGCATAAAAGCACTTGCCAGGAAAAGAATAGATAATGAACATTTAGATATTTAGCACATAACTAATATGGTGTGGTTTACTCATCTGGTGTCAGAATAGCCTAGTAAAAGACAGTTGAAATTTAGATATCACGGCACAAGTATGCTACAATTCAAGCAAGGAAGTGAGCTATGAGAGCCCAGTCCAAAAAAACAAAAGCCCAGGACATGTATACATATCTTTGGAATAAAAAACACAGAAGGGAAAGAACTAAAATGAGAACTGCTTTGCTTGTTAAGAATAGTGTTCCAACATTCACCAAACTGAAATTTTAAATTAATAAAATAGAGTAGTAACTACTAGAAGCAGCTCTTGTACAAAGCATATATGCTAGTGTACATACAGCATGCACAACTAGCACAGTATTGGGAAGTGTACCAGCAAATACAACAATAACAAAAAAACCGTGAGTGTGTACCAACAAATAAATTCTCAAAATAGATAATATAAACTAGGTAAGCTTTTGTTTTCAAACATCACCCAAGCGCATTAGACTCTAGACTGTCACAGAGAACAAAATGATAACATATAAGAACTAATAGAAGTTATTATGGCAAGGGTTTGAACCCTCGGCCTGTGGGAAAAGGACTCACTACACACTACCAGGCTAGCTGGTTAGGTATTAAACTAGGTAAGTTTGAACATTTTTTATGTATGAAAATCTTTCAACACTTTTCGCACAGGTGTGATTCAGCAAATAACCACATGCTTTGTCAGCTAAGACCTTGCAAAGTCAGCTTCAGGATTGGGATTGGCTTTTGGGTAATATAATGGTGATTGGTATGATTAAGTTCAGAACTTTCAAGTTATGTACCACCATCATTTTCTGATCCAGTTAAACACATGGCTAACGACATAACAATTCAACACAGCGATTGGTATGATTAAGTTCAGAACTTTCATGTTATGTACCACCATCATTTTCTGATCCAGTTAAACACATGGCTATCTACTTAACAAATCAACACTACTTTAGCTAATGTTAATATCAGCCTGAGTAAGCAATTTAACGAGTAGCATGAACGAAATGGAAAACCAACCAAACCAGAACTTTCAAGTTATGTACCACCATCATTGTCTGATCCAGTTAAACACACAGCTAACTGCTTAACAATTCAACACTACTTTAACTAATGTTATTATCAGCCTGAGTAAGCAATTTAATGAGTAGCATGAACGAAATAGCAAACCAACCAACCCCATTGCTCATATATCACTGACCAATATAAGAAGTGAATGTCATCCTTGTACCAGAACCATGACCCAAAATGTACCATGTTTTAGGTACTAATATAGATAGCAAGGATTGAAATATCGTACCGTACTGGAGTTTTGACATTCGCTCGGTACGGTATGATACTGTATACCGAGCGATATACCGTTCGATATACTGTTCGGTATATATATATATATTTGATTCGGCGACGTCACCTCGAAAACATCACAAAAAAATCTTATATATATATTGTTTATTTATTTATAAAAATTTTTTATATATTAATATTTTTATAAAAGGCGACGTCGCCATGTGTGGGTGAAGGGAAAGGCGACGTCGCCTTTTACAAAAGAGGAAGTGCCTTAAACATTAGAATGGAATGCTTGGAACTATGGTTGTGGAATCTATAGCCTTATTTTTTTATTAAACAGGTCCAAAGAGCATAAGTAATGAGGTTCCAAATATGTCACTCCTTCCCTTCATATAATGATAAACCAAGATGCCAGAAAGATATGAATTTACAAGTGTCATTGATCTTTTGTTGAATGAGATTTCAAAAAGAGCAAGCAATATAGCAATCAAAAAGAAAATATTTGGCAAAATTTGTAGCAGCTTACAAAGTAGGCAGCATTCAACTTGGCTATAAAGAAGAGAGGAAATGGTGGAAGAATTGGAGAGTTTGTTATGGCAAAGTTTCTTGACCTTATGAGTAATCATATTGCCTTCCAATTGGGCCAAACATTCACACTAGTTTCATTATAAGGTCAAATATAATGATAAGAAAGAGAGTCTACGAGGTTTGAGCTTGAGATACATTGATCCTTATAATATCCAGCAGAGATATGTAAGCGCCTAAATCTCTCCATAAGAAGGGGTTGAAATAGAGTGGTGAGAGTGTGAATGTTCTATTGGTTTTCTGAAAATAGATCAGAAACTATGTAGTAGTGCATCGTTTCATTCACATTAAGGAAGGTTGGTCATTTAAAAGGTATAGTATTAATCCAAGGGTTGTCCTATGATTCGATGGGAAAGATGAGAAATATTTTTTCGAGACCAAAAAAAGTCTCGATTAGGAGATTCAATCCAGGTTTGAAGACAGATCACAATTTGAGTACAAAATACTAATCCAAAGAGACTCAGTATTGTTCATGAGAGGAATAGTTCTTTTAGTGATGATCTAAAATTTAACATTGATAAGATCATATAAGCCCAAGCCACTAATGGGTTTGGGAAGAGAAATAATCTCCCAACTGATTAGTTTTATTTTGTTTTTATAGGATCAAAATTACAGAAAAAATTTCTAGCCATTCACGTCATGTGTTTAAGAAAAAAGTCAAAGATCCAAATCTAAGAGGAGATGTATGGGTATTGAATTCAGCACAGAGCCAATTAAGGTCATCCTATCAACTTAGGAGATCATACTTTTGTACTAGTCTTAGATTTTTTTGAAAGCTTTGATGTTTTTATATGTTTGAAGGGAGTTTATCAATAAAAAGATGGAATCTGAGATATTTGATAGGTCAGCTTCCCTCCAATATCCTAAGAAAATTGTAAACCCTTTGATTGTAGGATTATAATAATTAGGGAAGTAGACATTAGATTATGCATGCTGATCCTCGGGTTGGTAAGAAGCTCAAAAGATTTGAGAATAGCATTGATGTTGGAGCATGATGTAAGGTTAGCTTTAAAGGTAAGGAATAAATTATCTGCAAACATTACATATGAAACCTTAATTCCTTCAAAATTGAAAAGAGCAATAAGATTTTGGGTCACATAATCTATCTAAACTAAGATGAAGATGTCAAGCGAGAAAGGTCGCGTTGTTTTATATCCCTATGAGCCTTAAACCACTTGGAGGAAGCACCATTAACAAGACAAGAGTATGAAAATTTCACAACATACAGCATATTCTTGTTCCAGACAAATGCATCACTCCATAGACATAATTAGTTATAGAACAAACAATGCCAGGCTTCGTTGAGAAATTTTAAAAAAATTAAATTTAAAATATTAATTTAAGAATAAAAAAAACTAAAGACTTAAACTTTTGCATAGCTTCCTGCTATAAGTAAATTTGAAAACTAAATACAACTTCCAAGAAAGAAAGCATCTGACGATACATGAGAAGTTCTTTATAAGAAAAGAAGTAATCTTATATGCTTAATGGTATGATAGGCTGACCTGTCTGAGGAGAAGATGCCTCACAGCAAAACCTCTGTATTCATGGATAGGCTGACTAGAAGAAATCATGTAACCATCCTTGAACTTCATTGATTTGGCACTTTGAGCTCTGAGTTTTCCACTTCGTATCACCTGAATGAACGATCAAAGACAAAAATTTATAAAATTTGGGACTTTAAGATTTTAGAAGTCAACACAGTTTCGATTTCAGCAATCAATCGAACTACTACGACACCAATATATTGGATGACGCACTGGTCTACACCATCTAGTACCACTGAAAATGTAATGAAAATTAAATATATACAGATTGGTATCAATTTATATAGTTCGATGTCAGATCGATACTAAACCTATGCAGTTGCAGGATTAAGTTTTATCAAATTTTAAATGCTATATTTTGCAACTCCAATTCATGGAGTTTGATCTAATTTGCAACTCCAATACATATAGTTCAGCACAAATCAATGTAATTTGTGGAAATCATGTTTTTGTTGATGTAGGATACTACCATGGGCTTCCTGCAATAGCACCACCTCAATATGCTGCTCCACCACCCAAGAGTAGTGGCTTTTTGGAAGGATGCTTAAAGTTTTGTTCTAATAATACTCTGTTCCCGAAAAAACTTCTGAATCACCCCGTCCTTCTGTTTCTGTGTTTGTCGGAGCAAAAGGAAAAATTGGAGTCTTTCTCTGTTTTTTGTGTGATTAAAGTATACAACAGTAGAGGAATATGACATTTCACTGATGAATAAAGATTAAATGGAAAAGTGAAAATCAAACAGTATATGCAATCAAGATTTGATGCATTGCATGGCATACCATCCAAAATAACATGAAACGAGCTGTACTGGTTTGCCCACTGATTGGAAAGTGATAAGCCTGTTTTAGATGGTATGCAAGAATCACATGAGGTATCAGCAAAGTATGGATGATATGTCGTTCAGTAACTTGAAAACTCATGTTGTATCGGACAAAATTTGATCGATACCAATCTAAATCGGCTTAAGAGAAACCCGAATACTCAAATTGACCATTGAGGTCTCTTTTGGAACTTTAAATCCTGGTGTTTTCCCCTTTTCACTCAGTATTACTCACATTCACTCTCATTCTCATTCGCTTTCTTACACTTTTATTTGTAAAAGTTCATGATCGGTGATTAATGGTAATCAAGATATTGATTTAAATAAAGGAAGGATTCGAACTCAGGATATGATGGAATTTCAGTCTAATTTGAGATAGCATTTAGCTTTTTTCTATGTTTTATCATCATTTTGTATAAAGATTAAACACGATTAAGGTCATTGTCTTATGTTTAGTCTCAACTAGGTTTATTCTCTTACATTTAGACCTAAATTAGGGATATTTAGGGACAAATTTATGGGACTAAAAAGATAAATTCACTTTCTCATCCTTCCAACCTGTTATTCCTATTCTTTCATGCCTCACACACTATATTCTTATTTAAAAATAATAAGTTATCATTAATTAGGATTAAATACTTCAAAATAATTTTTTTATGAATTCAGACATCAATCATCTTTGGCTTAAATCATTAATAAGTTATCATCAACCATCTTTGGCTTTTTTTAAAAGAAAATTAGGATGTACTAAGATTCAGACATATGGTACGTCGATACCGACTAGACCGGTCAGTTCATGGGCCAATACCACCGATCAACACGATACTGCGATCCATGATTGGATCATCCATGATTGAATACCACTAATATTCTTTTCTTGTGTTGAGCTTTTATGCGGAAGAGGAACTTGGATTTGTAAAATGTATTTGTAGAGTTTACTTGAAATGAAGTTGTAAAACAAAATTCAAATCACCTTCATTTTTCTTCAACAAGTTTTCAAAGTTGTAAGAAATTATTTTAATGTTGTTTCGGCTAAGTAAGATAAACACCAATTGCTGTTATTTTTCACATGCTCAGAATAGTGGACTCCTTGATGTTTATGTTATGCTATTTGGTGTTCCTATGCCTGCAAAATATTACGAGATGACTTCAGAGATTTGGGAAAAAAAATAAATATTATTTGCTGGTTATTGGTCAAGCTATAGCTACAAAAAAATATATTTTTTCCATCACTAATCTTGCCATTACCAAAATTGATTTGACCAACAAAAGTTTTTATTGCCAAAACTCTTCAGCAAGAATTTGTTAAACCTTTCAGTGAAAATTATTATTCTCAATCAAAAAGTTTAATATAGCATGGAGGTAATTAAATTCTCATACTTGTTTAACAGGAAAAAAAAATACTGATTCACTTAAGGAGTATACTTTGGAAGAAAAACTCAATCCTCTAAAGAAATTAAAAGTCAAAATATTTCTATCTCTTTTTTTTTTTTGTTATTAGGGAGGAGAGGGAAAATACACCCACTGGTCTTGAAAAGGACAATCATTTCCCAGAATAGGTTCTTAAACAAGGCAAATTAAATAAAAAGAAGATAAGATTAATCAGTAGATCATCCGCATGAAAAAGATGATATCACAAAATGAATCAGCTACATTTATTTCATTTGTGAAATGGAGATCACTTGCTATTGTTTTGTGCTACTTTATCCTCTCACTAGATTGTTGTCCTATGCTGCTGCTATCTTATTGGTGAGTGTTGCTGTGGTCCATCCATCCTATGTTGTCTGCTGAAAACACTACTCGATCTTGAGGTGTATGCTAAAAGGCTGCAATCAAAATTTCAAGCTTTTCACTGTGTTTCAGCATCTTATCTTTATTGTAGAGAAAGTTGTACAAAATTTTGTTTCACTGTATTCATGGATGTCTAGTAACCATTCTCAAAGATCATTCTGCTTCAATCCAGTCTGCGAGTTCATAGGATCTGATTACTTCTACTTATCATTTTTGCTACTCACATGTTGCTACACCAAATCCGAACCTAAATAAGAATAAAGCCCAAAGCGACAATGTGGCAAGAAAAGAATGGAATGGAATGGAAGGAAATCACCATGGGACGGACCTTGTTGGCATACGGGGAGGGGCACACGATCACCCTCCCCGTACCTATGATTGGTTCCGTCAGCTCCCACCCTCAAACCACGAGGCAACCCTAGAAGAAGCAGCGCACATACCTCCTCCGTCTTCGTGATCATCGAACCAACCTGAAATCGATCGAAGAAAACTTAAAATCAGCCCTAAAATCTATGCATTTCGCTGAAAGATGAGGCGTTTCGAACCAAATGCTCACCTTCGTTCCCGAGCCGAGACAGATCGAATGGGGCGATGGGCTCGGTGGATGTTGGAGACACAAAGAAGATAAGCACGTGCGAAAGTTAATTTCCAATTAAATATATAATACGACTCTAAAATCTTATTAACCTAATTAATTTGGGGGCTTCGGAATCCAAATTAAGATTAACCAATTGGATTCGATTAAAGAATCACTCTGTCCGACCACGGTCCCACTATATATATCTCTCTCTCCTCTCCGACTCTCACTCTTGACTTCTCTCCCCTCTCGCCTCTCGCCCCTCCTTGATTATTATATTCCATATCATATAATAATAAATCTTTAATTGTTATTAGACTCTGTGCAAAGCCATATCCTTGATTAATTAACACTTATTAAACTTTCAATAGATTTTGGTAAAGAAATCTTCCATCTCACTCTACCTCTCCCCAAACTAATTATTTCACTTGAAGGATTAAAGTGTTTTCCAAATACATATTTAGCTTTTGTCAGTGATCGACATAATTACTTATGAATTAACATTCGCATTTCTAATAACACAAACCTTTATATGTATGAGAGTAATCTAACACTTTCTTTATGAATCGTATGCATGCAACACTTGTTTTATGGGTCATATATATGTAGCAATTCTAGGAAATAATCATGTAGATATTCTCTTGCTTTAGTGTCTTACCTGAAAGATATATAAAGGAAATGATCATATAATTGCGATCTGTGGTAAGTTTGCCAACAAATAAGTGTTATCACAGTAGTGTTATCACAGTGTTAATAGGAGACATTCGAAGAGAAAACTCGATTCAGAACACCATGAATTAGATTACCACCAGCTCGAGTAGACTGGAAATACATGTAGTGGCTCTATACAAATGACATGTTAATTTATGGTTAATACAATGTTACCTTAAAACAGATTAGATTCTAAAGTTCATTTGCAGTAAAAAGAAAACGAAAGGGGAGTCCAGTTTGGCCTTGACATAGGTAATTAATCATGCATGCCATAGGTAATTAACTGCAGGATTTTTTTAAATCAAAAGATCAAATTTTTTTTATATCGATGATTGGATATTTCAAGTGCAAAATTAGAGGTGTACCAAACAGCATCAGAGAGAAAAGAACCATTGGTTCCAGAAGGCTAGTGCTTACCCCCGACATGCCCCCCTTCGGAAATAGATGTTTGGTGCAGAAATGCTCCAACTGTACAAGCCTCCAGCAGCAGCAGCATGAGTTAGAGAAGATGCTGTAAAAAAGGAACAGTTAGGTAAGGGATTTTCTCATATTCGGCCTCAAAGCTTTACCAAAGTAGTTGCGGATCTCTGGAGTTATTTGCTGGATTATAAGAGAATGCCTGCGGAAGTTCATCAAGGCAGAATTAGTAAATGAGAACGCGAGGCAATCAACACTAAATACACTTAGGAGTTCAAGAGAGTGAAGTAAAAAAGAGAGATATATTTGATGAGAGAGCACCCTGGACGAGTGTTGATTTTCTCGAATTGCTCTAAAATAAACATGACACAAGTGTGCCTCAAGGACATGGCATGGAATGCCTCTGACAATTCGTACATGCTGGAGATATTATCTACGCAAACTTCTTGCATGATGAAGCATACTCAACGCTTCTTAGAACTTCAGGATAAATTTTATTACAATAACTAGTGAAGCTTCCGAGAATGAGAAAAAGAAAAGACAATGTAGTTTCTACCCACTTGTGCAATGGCATATTCACATAGGCGTTTAAGACCTTCAAGAAGATACTGATATGCAGCTCATAGAAGATCTTGCGCGATATCAGTAGTGATCTCAACCGATCCTGTGTATATGAATCTGCAAATGAAGAGCCAAATATTGTCAGACATCAGAACCTTCAGTATCATGACTAGAAGAAGGAACTACACTTAGGTTCATCAATTCAAAGACCTCCCATCTTATGTTAGGAATCTCAACGTCTCTTGGGTCCTTCTCCTATAACAAAGTTGAAAGAGTAAGATATTTTCAATCAGATCTTACTAGACTAGAAAATAATAAATTACCAAGCATTTCCAGAAAGAAAACTTTTCAAAAAACTTAAGTTCATACCATGATACTATTATAAGTTTTGAAAAGCTTATGATTGTTTCTTTCATGTCGTATTAGGCCAGTATGATACTATGAAATCAGCATGGCATCCGTGAGATGCCTTTTTCACATAATTTTTGTTCATCAGCAAGCATGAAACCCACCATATATCTTGCTTAACATGCCTTATCAAGCTGGCACATTTCCAGCACATGATATTCTGACAAAAAGTTAGATTCTTGATAACACTGACAGAAGGGCATGTTATGAGTGGTGGGATGCATCGAACTCCAAAATATTTGCACCCTGGTGACATGAAGGGATCAGCTTTTTGACTTCTCTCACAAATCAGCATTTCTGATATGCATCAAGCAAGTACTAAAACCATCTTATTGATCAAAGATATGATCCTCACCTTCTGCATGATTATTTTTGTACAGATAGGACCATGGGGGATTTACATTAGCATTTACAAAGCAACAAACTTTTGAGGTGGCAACTTAGTATTTAATTTATTTAATTGTAAAAAATGTTCACCATTTTGTTATATTCAGTAACCAAAGCACAACAAAACAGATAGATATGCCTCTTTGTATCGCATATAAATGCTTTATTTATGATACGTGCTATAGCTTCTTTATATCAGAAACTAGCCGTTTTTTAACAACAATATTTCCATACATCTGATCATAATTAGGGGTTATTTCTGAAGAAAAACAAGCATGGTTGACACCTGAGTTCCCTTACCCAGTCGCCACCATCAAACATTGCACGAAATGCATCTGAAGAAGCAAGCAGAGCAATTCTGTGTGCACAAAAGCACTTGCCAGGAAAAGAACAGATAATGAACATTTAGATATTTTGCACATAACTAATAGCTTCCCCTTAAATGAGGAATTTAGTATATATAAGTTACTACATATGGTAAGAATAGTCTACAACCTTCAACTAGAAAGGTAACATCTAATAGCGTGGAGCTATTCACATACTGCTCGCCTAGGTACACCTACATGAACAACTTGATTAGTACTATTATAGGCATATAGCTATGTTCCAGCATAGTAGACAGACTCGTTGGGCCTTTGCATTTGTCATGGATTTCTCTATGATAGCATGTACAAGTTTTGTTATATAGCAAAACATATTTGTACACAATGGATGCATATGAAATCCCAACATCAAACATTCAGGATATTGATTATTCATATATCAATTATGACATGTGATTCTTTTTTTTTTTTCGTCTTGAGCAATAATATACTAATGCATCCATGTTCGTTTCAACTAACATAGGATTGCTGATTTCAAACACAAGCAATCCACTTAGAGGTCAAAACTGCAAAACTAATGCCTCCTCTTCAGTAATAAGAATACCCAGTAGTTCATTTCTTGTCGTAAGGCATATACTTTTGCATCAATTTCTCCAATGATTTGTAACAATTAGATCCCAAATTCGCATCTGCTTTCTAGCATATGCTTGTTGAAGGATAATTGATATTGTAGATAAGCAAACAATTTTCATTCTCTGATTTGAAAAAAGGTTTATACTGATTAAGTAATATTTATGTTTGATCAGTCTCAATAGTAAAGACAGCCAATTCAAAAAACTTTGAGTTAGAAGACTAGCCAAAACAATTACATAAGCACTTCCAAATTTCAAAGAACTAGGTCCAAGAATTAAAAATCTGACCCTTTTCTATATGTTTTTGTATTTCTGTGAATACGGGACATATTTTATTGCTAAAACTGGTTAGAAACAAAATTAAGGAATGCCTATTTTAGCAAACCTAAGGTGCGGGGGATGGAGAACCTGCGTCAATAGAACAGAGAGTCAGGGATTTTTTAGCCAACTTGTAAAGAGCAACTGATGCATCTTGCTGTTGTTTTAGATTAGTCGATCCCAGTAGTTCGAGAAAAAGATCAAGTCCTACATTGAGAATATGTTGCTTAATTTCCTAAGTTATAAAAAGGAGGAAAAGCAGAAGGATATCATGGTTGCTAGACAGATACAGTATCATTATCATCAATGAAAATAGTTCTTTGATCCTCAAGTGAACATAAATGAGCAAGAGCCAAAGCTATACGTCTTTGGACAGCCTTCTCTCCGACTCGCATTAGATATAATAAATGCATTAGTACCTGCAAGGGCAAAAGGCAAGGAACACCATGTCTACATCCATTAAACAGATCCACCAATTAAAAGTAGATCCTTATCGTTCTGAATATATACTGCAATAAGCTAAGAAATACAGCAAACAGAGCTTACTCGCCCATTAATCTTCTCCTCTAATCTCTTCATTGTCTTTACTACACAGTCCTTAGTTGCTTGTAATTGAAGTAATATTTTTCAATAAAACTTGGTTTAAAATATAAACCAAATCAAAACAAGATCAATATATACATATTAGGAAGCATGGATCTGGCAGCATCAAAGTACTCAACATACCTGGATAATAAATTCACCATCTTGTAGTTTCTGAACACCCCCTACCTTGATAAAATCAGAGACATTTTCCTAACAACAATGACAAGAATAAGAAGCCTGTGTCCAATCAATAGTTCTCAATGTCACATTACAGCATTATGCAAAGAAACATAATATGGAATTACAACAAAGGAATATTTTGATGCAGATTCACCTCATTCTCTGCAATACCATAAAGAGCAAATGCAGCATTATGTTGTAAACATCTATTTTTCGAGTCAGGAAGTTTAAGAAGAGGCACCAAACCGCCATTGTAGACAATACCAGCTTGGTTGTGTGAGTCCTAGAGGGAAAATAAAAGGTCTTTGAGATAGAGCAAAAACGAGCCATTGTTCATCAGGAAAATGAAGCAAATCCAACCATATATAAGGAGAAAGAAACTAATGTACTGTATTGTGGCAAATGGATATTGATATTAACAAGAACATTTTTTTCAAAAGTATTTCCAAGAAGCATGAGGCATATTACAAAAAAGTGGTACAATATCAAAAAGTATCGAGAAAAAATATATATTTTATTATCACTTCTAAAACTAAATTTTTCCCTTCTTTGGAAGTATATAATGAAAGGGTCCAAGCATACATGATAATGAAGCTAAGGGGAAAAAGAGAAAAGAGCATACAGTGTTGTTTACTCATCTGGTATCAGAATAGCTTAGTAAAAGATAGTTGAAATTTTAGATATCAGGGTACAAGTATGCTACAATTAAAACAAAGAAGTGAGCTATGAGAGCCGAGTCCAAAAAAGCAAAAGCCCAAGACATGTATATATATCGTTGGAATAAAAAACACAAAAGGGAAAGAACAAAAATGAGAACTGCTTTGCTTGTTATGATTAGTGTTCCAATAATCACCAAACTGAAATTTTAAATTAATAAAATATAGTAACTACTAGAAGCAGCTGTTGTACAAAGCATATATGCTAGTGTACATACAGCATGCACAACTAGCACAGTATTGGGAAGTGTACCAGCAAATACAACAATAACAAAAAAACCGTGAGTGTGTACCAACAAATAAATTCTCAAAATAGATAATATAAACCAGGTAAGCTTTTTTTTTCAAACATCACCCATGCGGATCAGACCCAAGACTGTCATAGAGAACAAAATGATAACATGTATAGATCTGATAGAAGTTACTATGGCAAGGGTTTAAACCCTCGGCCTATGGGAAAAGGACAAACTACACACTACCAGGCTAGCTGGTTAGGTATTAAACTAGGTAAGTTTGAACATTTTTTATGTATGAAAGCCTTTTTACACTTTTCCCACAGGTGTGATTCAGCAAATAACCACATGCTTTGTCAGCTAAGACCTTGCAGGATTGGCTTTTGGGTAATATAATGGGGATTGGTATGATTAAGTTCAGAACTTTCAAGTTATGTACCACCATCATTTTCTGATCCAGTTAAACACAAGGCTAACTACATAACAATTCAACACGGCGATTGGTATGAATAAGTTTTATATATAACAATTCAATTCCCACTCGAGCAATGGGAAACACTACAAAATATTAAAAAATAAAAAATATATTTATATATAGCAATGACGTCAACGATGGAGGGAGATAGCACGAAGGCAACAATGATGGAGGGAGCCGCAAACAAAGGCAGCGAAAGCAAATATAGGGTTTCAAAGCAGGGTAAAGTCGTTTGAGGGCGGGTGGGGGGGAACCATATAGTGTTAGGGCTCTTCTCTTTTGTTGGTTCGATTAAACCAATTTCCCTGTTTAATCAAACCAAGCACGAACACAAGCAGCCTTCACTCGGGCGCTCACCCAAGGCGCCCAATGCTTGGGTTCAAGCGAGCACCCAAGCGATGCTTCAATGAATCACATTGCCTAGAAGTTGTGCAAGGCACTTAAGCCTTGCCTCACCCGAGCACCCAAGCACCTATCAAAAACACTAATTTTTTCCCTTTTTTGGGCTTCAATAGATATTTGATTCTAGTTGAAATATTTTCAGTAAAGATTATGATTATGCAATGCTCTCGTGAGTTTGCAAGGATTTATTTTGGTTGCTTTTATTTCAACAACTTGATGAACACGTATTAGAAACGTACATCCAAAGCATTTTCTTAATTGTTGTTCTAGTTTGTAATTACTACGAGAGCTAGAGACATTAGAACTGAAATTAGTACACACATATTGCACATGCAACACTGTTAACTTGCCATTTTTCCCAATTAGGAAATTCTAGTCATATGATTTTGTTTATTCTTTTTTGTCCATGTTTTCGTTTCAGTTTAACCCAAATATTAGTTAAGAATTGCAAATCCATATTGCAAGTTTTCATCTTTCATGGAGGTAAATTATAAATTGTGAATAGAATCTTTAGGGGCCATGCCCTCATAAGACCTTATTAGTGTATTCCAAACGGCAGCCCACATGTCCTTTTATGAATGTAATAGAAGTTGATGTTTATTATAAATAATAATCTACTTGGAGAAATGCAAATTATTCACAGTTCAACCACATTTGCATGCAGATGATAGTCATATAGAAGAGCTTAGTGTGACAAGGTTGCAACAAGGTCATTCATGTTTCCAAGTTCATTCTTTTCTTTTCTTTTTTCTGCTTATTTACATGTTTCAATATAAGACTGAATAAGATCATTTTGAACCATGTATTTAAATTCTTCATAGAAGAGCTTAGTGTGACTAAAATTTGTAATGTTTTGCTTTCAAACTCATCGCTTGGTCAGGTGAAAAGAAAATTGTCTTTTCTATTATATGAACCAAGTTATTGAAGTCTCAACCATTCCTTTGTTAAGGGATTTGATAAAATTGCTTTATGGTTCAAAGCAAGGTTCGTTGTACTGTACCGTACCGGCATTTCGATCCGGGCTCGGTACGGTACCGGTTTACCAGGCGGTACATCAGGGCATACCGAGCGGTACACCAGTTTTTTTTTTTTCATACTGTAGCAATGCTACAGTATAGTACTATAGCACTGTAGCGGTACCGGACGGTTCGCGTACCGATAACCTATCGGACCGGTACGTACCGCCCAATACGGGCGGTACGCTTCGATACGACAGACCTTACTTCAAAGCAAGGTTATCAAACTCACTTCCCTACCTAGGATCAAAAAGGGGTTGCAAACTTGGATAATAGGATAGGATCATAAGATCCTACAAATTATAAAAAATAAAAATAAATAATTTTAAGATACATATATATATTTAAAGAAATTTATAAATGAGTATATTCCAAACTGAAACATCTTAACATTGTTTAGCAAAGATTGGTTACATAAGTATGATTACATATAAAAGATTAGTTACATATATCACCATAACTTACACTGATAAATGGGTATGTAAATTGCCCATGTTGCATATCCTAACAATTTCTAAATTCCAGTGATTGAAAGAGGCGCTCGGGCACTCGCCTAGGCGCTCGAGCGAGGCGAGGCGAGGCCCGAGCGCCTCGCTAATGTCCCAGGCGACGCGCTTCAAACAGGCGCCGCCTAGGCGCTCGCCCAAGCCCAAGCGCTGGCCGCTTCGGGCGAGCGCCTGGGTAACCCTTACCCAACCCTAACCCGCTGCCGCTGCCGCTCCCGATCTCGCTACTCGTCACTCCTGCTCCGGCTGCTGCTGCTCGTCGCTGTCGCTGCTCGCGCCTCCCGCGAGCCATCTAGCTGCTCGCGCCTCCCGCGATCCCTCCCGCTGCTCGCGCCTGCCGCTCCCTTTCCCTTTCCCTTTCCCGCTGCCGCTGCCGCCGCTCGCCACTGCTTCCTCGTTTCTCTGTCAGGCTCAGTATACAGTATACTCTTAATATTAAGTTTATTTGAATTTTGAAATGATTAATTTTCAATACTGTTAATAGATTAATAATATATTATTTTGATTTTAATGTTGTTAATTTTTATTTTGATGTAAAATTTTATTGTTTTGAATTTTGAAACTTTTTGTTAACGTGACATTGTGATTTTGTATCTTAGATTTTCTTAATTTAATAGAATATTTTTATTTAAAATTTTAAATAATTATATTTATTAATTATATTATATATTTTATATTTTAGCGCCTCGCTTCGCTCGGGCGAGCGCCTAGCGCCTCGGGCGTTTTTGGACCTTGGCGCCTTTTGGCGCCTAGCGCTTTTTATCACTGCTAAATTCTTAATTTCTTATAAGTATGACTTTCCTATTATGCAAAGGAATATTGTGTTTGGCATATAAGATATAATTTTGCAACCTCTATGTTACCCGAACATTATTATTGCTTTGTAGAACTTCAATCCAAGAATTATGAATTGCACTTTTCAATTATATTAAAGATAATACCTCACGATATCAATGTCATTATGATCAAACTATAACATATATCATTAGATATGGGATGGATGGGAAGAGAATGTACGAGATGAGAAGAGAGGAAAAAGGATGGTAGATGGGAGAAGGTAGGAGGGGAGACAAGAAGAGAGGTAGAAGGGAGGAGAGGAGAAGAGATGAGAGAAGATGCGAAGAGAAGGAAAGGAGATGGAAAGAGAAGAGGGGGGAGAAGATGCGAAGAGAAAGAATGGAGATGAAAGAGAAGAGGGGGGAGAGAAGAAGAGAAGGGGGAAGATGAAAGGAGAAGAAAGAAGCAGAGACCGAAAGAGAGGGTAGTAGAGGAAAAGAAAATCCATGCATATGGTGATTAGCAACAGTCGACGGCGTTGACAGCAGTTCATTGTGAGTGGCAGCAATGGCTAAGGCTCATCTCCTCAATGCTCCTACGGGCTGCAGGAAAGAAGCATTGATCCATGACAATGAATGGCCAACCAGAAGATTCGCAACACTCTCTCGTCGTGAGGGATCAGGGCTCACACTCGTCTCCTCGCTCCTTTGTTGGCACCGCATATCAATTCGCCTTTGAAGATGAGTGTTCTTATATCCTGGGTTGACTAGACAAACGCGACTTGACTCGTCTGATGCAACCGATCTTACATAGTCGACTCACAAGTCGAGTCGATTCCACCCATTTACGTTGATCCGATCTGAATCGTCAGGCATGATCTGGGCTGTAAGATTGCATGATCCTACAACCCAAATTAAGAGTTTGACAACCTTGATTCTGAGGCAACTTTAGCATTTTCTTCTTCAACCAAAAAACAAAGTTTAGATTCTCATGATTTGAAGCTAGCACTAAAGACAATATTGTTAGCCAAAGAACTTTTTTATAGATTTCAAATCACCAACTTGAAAAGAATGGTGTGCAGCTTTGTAAAACTATATGCTACATTCTATAAACAGTCCAAGGAATCAAAATTTTCTTTACTACCTAACATATAATGAAACAACTTGGACATTGTTTAAGGATTAAACCAGATGAACAAAAGGTAATATACAATTCTAGTGATACCTTAATAAATCAATCACTGGCTGTAAATCTCCCGCATGAAGAACTTCTTTCTTTATGTTAGGGGATGAATGAACCAGATTCCCAATAAAACCAACCTAAATACCAAGAACATATAATCTAATTATGATCTTCGAAAGAATCAATCACAACAAGCATAGTAAATGCAAATATCTTTAAGATTTAGAAAATATTTGATTATTATGACATATAAAAATAGAAGATAATAAATTATATTTTTAATGAAAATCTAGCATGTATGATTAACCATATATTTTTAAAGCTGCATAAGGGCTACCACAGCCAATAACACTTCCATTGGGTATTCCATGCCTAAAAAATATACTCATTTTGCATGAGATAGTTCCAAGATTTCTTGTTAGCTGGTCATCATACACAAGGTTCGCCGTACCGTACCGTACCGGCGTTTCGACCCGGGCTCGGTACCGGTACGGTACGGTATACCGCTCGGTACACCCAGGTGTACCGAGCGGTACACTCAGGTGTACCGAGCACTGTAGCAGTATCTTTCTCAGCAATATTGTGCTGTCATTTCATACCAGCGTTTATAATTTCTTCCATCAAGGAGCTATTTCCTAACAATGAATTATTATATCCTCTTTCAGGAGATACACTTGATCTGGATGTATGGCAACTGTCATGATTCGAGGAACCAAAAACAACTTTAGATCCATTATCTGTAATCTTAGTGCTGGTATTAGGACTGATCTCACATAATTCCTCCATGGACATTCTTGAACAAGATTTAATTTGGACTTCATAACTAGCATGAGGAGATTGTTCCAACCAACTTGGGTGACCATCAGAAGGTTTGCCAAGTGGAATGTTGTCTCTTTGTGAAGTCATTATATTCTGTTTATCTACTCTTCTACTTAGCAGAGATGATTCTCCATCCAAATCTAAACCAGATAAATTATATAAATCAAGATTATTCTTTGAAGAATCAGGGAACTGCAAATCATCCTCTTTGCAGCGATTATCAAACTGTCCATCATTACATGATGGACTTTCCTCAGCATCATTATCTAAATGAACATAAGTATTTGTCACCAGTTTGTGCAAAATAACCGCATCAGAGATTTGATCTTTCACTGATCTCACTAATTCTGTAACTGCTGAAGAATTGGTTGAAGAGTTTTGTACCTTCAAATCTTCAAGGCTTCTCCTTATTGCTTCCTGTATATCAGCTTCTTCCTCAAGTGTTCCTCTTGAAACATCTTTTATAGGTTTATCTCGAAATTGAGAACTTGTGTCAGGATTTTGAAACACCCCTTCCTCCAAATCCACATCAGCTACTTCATAGCTGCTCTCAGCTAAAGATGATTGGATTTTCTTCAAGTCACTTTTTGGACTTGCAGTTATATCAGCAAAACCATTTGGAATTTCAGAAATTTCCTTAACTAGACCTTCCTCCCAACTGCAATCAGATTCAAAATCATTTGTGCTCTCATCTGAATGAACACATTCCAAGGGTAAATTGGTTGTTTGGCCTCCAGAAACCAATTGCATGAATATATTATCATCATCCGTAGCTTTCATCCCGCTGTCATCCTCTGAGAAGGAAATCTCAATTGCATCTTCACTACCATGAATAGCAAGTTCATCCATGTAACCTCTCCTGTCTAGTGGGAGTGAACTACTTTTCTCAGTAAATGTTTCATGTTTTCCGTCATTACTTGTAACACTTGGGGAATGATTATTTCCAGAAAGACCTTCGGAGACATCAACAACTTTTTTGGTGTGGGAAGCCTCCCGATCTGAGGAGTTATCTCCCCTTCTTTTCTCCTGCTCATACTTTTCCATCAGATCTAAATTCCTTTGTAAATCATGAGTTATGCGAATTCCTAATCCTTTAACTCTACTAACTCGAACACGACCATTCTCATCACAATATGTCTCAACATCAGGTCCAAAATCCTTTACACATTTACTAACAGAAACCTCTTTAACCAATTTAGGCTGACTACTAAGCAAGTTACATTTTGCTAAATCTGAAGTGCTTTGTTTTGCCAATGAATAATGATCCCCATATCCACTGTGCGCAACTCCTCTTGATTCAAGAACCAAGGATTGAAATATTGTGTCGTACCGGAGTTTCGACTTCGGTACGGTACGTTAATATATACCGAGCGGTATACCGTTCAGTATACCGCTTGGTATATATATATGTATATATATATATATATGTATGTATATATATATATTAATAAATATATGTTTATATATAAAAGATTATATATATTTATATATATATTTTTTTATAAATGGCGACGTCGCGTCACCTTAACGACGTTGCCTTTTCCTTATCCCATGCGGGGCGACGTCGTCTTGTATATATACATACATATATATATACATATATATACATATACATATACATAAATATACATATACATATACATATATATACATATACATATACATATATATACATATACATATACATATATATACATATACATATACATATATATACATATACATATACATATATATACATATACATATATATATATATATATATTCTTATAAAAGGCGCTGTCGCGTCGCCTCTACGACGTTTCCTTTTATAAATATAAATAAATGTATATGTATATGTATATGTATATATATGTATATGTATAGTTACCAAATTGCATATATAAAGAAAATCTCATTCAGTGATAAAGCTGAACCTCAAGGATAGCTTTACTCGAACAGAAACCATGTTAGCCTTTTCGATAGCATTTTGAACCTACAAAATAATCTTGATTCACAGGATCATCAGTCATCTTAGTAGCAATAATAGCACTACCAGCCAAAATAAATAAGTGTTGCAACACGTATCATATTGGTGTCATTTAACTAATAAACATGTAAGAAAGTAAGAAGATAAATGATAATACTCATAAGTTAGATCAACATTCCAGCATTGCGTGAGTCAGTGATTATTTACACATTCATGTTCATGTAATCATGAATGCGTTCATATGGGATGTAATGGTCATTCGTTCATTTTAAATCAGTTTCTATCTGGGCAAATTCTAGAATTTACATTGCCACCAGAGAATGCAATTAGATGCAAAAAGTAAAAAAAAAAGAAACTAGCTACGTTTACTTCATCTACAAAAAATATAGAGAAAAAATATGACTAGACTTCTAAACGAACTCACAAAAATCATTTCTTCATTGTCGTCCTCCGCTTCATCCAGACCACCCTCGGATGTAAGTACATTCTTATTGATCTCCATCTCTTCCTCCGCAGCAAGGGATGCGGCCAATCTTGATGAGAGAGAACAATGTATTAGACAGTAGTAACATAGCAAAAGGATAGTTTTGGGTCGTGACGGAGAAAGAAAAAGAGCGAAAACTACGGATATGACATTGCTCAGAGCACATCTAGGTTTTCCTGGGAAGAAACCCCTGATTCCATATCACCACGAGGTGGAACGCTGCTTCCTTCAGCCCTAATTTCAACAATCGAATCCAACACCTTTTTACCCTTTGTGTCCTCGTCCGTAATCTGCATCTCCTTCGATCCATCCTTGTGCTTCTTGATCTCGGTTGCCAATTCTTCAAGCCTCTTCGCCTTGAGCTATATAAGTCAATGCATACAATCAGACAACTGAAAAGAGGACGGAGGGAGGGAGAGAGAGAGAGAGAGACAAACGTGGTCTTGCGGATCTTGGCACGGGCGCGATCGCGGTGGCAGCGGCGGGCGGCGAAATGGGGAGCAGAAGACCAAGACTTGTTTTATTTTTTTCTCTTTTCCTCTTCTGAGACATGTTTTTTCTTTCCCGTCCAAACATAAGTGTGCAATAGAGTATCATTTAGGAAAAGTTGTTTCTTCTCAGGTGTGCACACATAACATTAACATCAACTGAGGGAAATAGATAGCAGATTCTAGCAATTATATTTATTACTTTAGGGCCAATAATTTCAGGCGTTATGATTTTTCTTACTATTAAATTGAAAGAAGATAAGATTAATCAATAGATCATCCGCATGAAAAAGATGAGATCACAAAATGGATCAGCTACATTTATTTCATTTGTGCTATTTTATCCTCTCACTAGATTGTTGACCTATGCTTCGGTTATCTTATCGGTGAGTGTTGCTGTGGTCCATCCATCGTATGTTGTCTGCTGATAACACTACTCGATCTTGAGGTATATGCTAAAAGGCCGCAATCAAAATTTCAAGCTTGTCACTGTGTTTCAACATCTTATCTTTATTGTAGAGAAACTTGTACAAAATTTTGTTTCACTGTATTCATGGATGTCAAGTAACCATTCTCAAAGATCATTTTGCTTCAATCAAGTCTGCTAGTTCATAGGATCTGATTACTTCTACTTATCATTTTTGCTACTCACATGTTGCTACACCAAATACGAACCTAAATAAGAATAAAGCCCAAAGCGATAATGTGGCAAGAATAGAATGGAAAGGAAGGAAATCACCATGAGACGGACCTTGTTGGCATACAGGGAGGGGCACACGATCACCCTCCCCGTACCTATGATTGGTTTCGTCAGCTCCCACCCTCAAACCACGAGGCAACTCTAGAAGAAGCAGCGCACATATCTCCTCCGTCTTCGCGATCATCGAACCAACCTGAAATCGATCGAAGAAAACTTAAAATCAATCCTAAAATCTATGCATTTCGTTGAAAGCTAAAGCGTTTCGAACCAAATGCTCACCTTCGTTCCCGAGCCGAACGGGCGAAGGGATCGGTGGATGTTGGAGACACAAAGAAGATGAGCACGTTCGAAAGTTAATTTCCAATTAAATATATAATACGACTCTAAAATCTTATTAACCTAATTAATTTGGGGGCTTCGGAATCCAAATTAAGATTAACCAATTGGATTCGATTCAAGAATCAATCTGTCCGACCACGGTCCCACTATATATATCTCTCTCTCCTCTCCGACTCTCACTCTTGACTTCTCTCCCCTCTCGCCTCTCGCCCCTCCTCTGCTCCCTTCTCCTCGTTCATTTCCTCTCGCCTCGCCTCTGCTCCCTTCTCTTCTCCTCGTTCGTTTTAGTCGTCCATGGAGCCCGTCGACCTCGTACCGAGCGGGTACAGGTTCCTTCCCACGGCGGAGGAACTCGTGGTTGACTACCTTGCAAACTGGGTCGCCGGCAAACCCCTCCCTGGCCGCGCTGTCGCCTTCGCCGACGTCTACGGCACCGAGCCGTGGAATCTTCTCGGCAGCGATCGGCATGAAGGCTATTTCTTTGCGGAGCGGAAGCCTAAGAACAACGGCGGCTCGCGCGTGGATAGAAAGGCCGGCAGCGGTTCTTGGACTCTGTACAACAATCAAGAAACCGTTAAGTCCATCGTCGGCGGGCGCGAGATGGTGGTGGGGCGAAAAAGCTGCCTATCCTTCAACGATGGCCGTCGGAAGAACTCCGGGTGGACAATGTACGAATATCAGATGTGTTCATCCGGATTCGAGAGACGAGTTCTCTGTCACGTTAAGAGAAGCTCGCATCAGGCCATCTCCGGAGGCACCACCATCAAAACGGTCGAGTCCACCTTCGCGGAGGCCGCGGTCACCGGCCACAGCTTCGTTGGGCGGAAGAGAAATAGAGAGGAATCTTCTACTCTCTCAGCGAAAGCATCGACTCTCTCAAAGAAGCCATGCTGGGGGTTGGTTGCACATTCCAGCAGAGCATTGCTGATCGACGCTTCACCACCTCCAACCGCGGTTGTCCAATTTCCCTTATTGGCTGCCCCGGAGAGTCATCATTCCTCGGTCGACTCTGTTGCACCGAACAAAGCCGGAGTCCCAGCCGCCTCTCCATCATCAACGGACGTTGGTGGAGAGCTCGTGATAACTGCGGAAGAACTCGAAGCATTCTTGGCTTCGTATTCGTCGTCGGTCGATCAGAACTGCACCGACGATGCTTTCTTCACCAGAGAGGTTGAAGCCTTCCTGATGTCGGACGAAACCGACATAGCCTCGACTACCATCCCGAAGGCCTCGCCGTCAGGCCTGGTCGATCTTCTCTTGATGCCCGATGACACTCGGATTGATTCGACCACGGTCGCTGAGGTTTCCTCCTCATCTCGGATTGATTCGACCACGGTCGCAAAGGTTTCCTCGTCATCGTCGTCGATAGACTTCGTTGCGTGTGAGCAGATGTACAGCACCAGCACCGACGATGACTTCTTCACGAGCCTGGAACAGGTCCGTGCTTTCTTGATGTCCGATGACACCTTCACTGCCTCGACCACGATCCCAGTGGCCTCGCTGGGACAATGCTCGCTCGACAACCCCTATTGATTCGACTGTAGCTTGCTTGAATGAAAGCTTATACGGAAAATGATGTTTGTTCATGTATATCATAACAATGGAAGTGAAAGAAAATATTTGTTCTTGTAAATATTGACAATGACAAAGTTCAATTTTCATCCCATGTTTTGTTGTTTCCTTAATATGATGGGATCTATAAGAAATGGTCTCAATGTTACATCATGTTCAAAGAGAAAGAGTGAGATCATATGATATCAACAACTTCTCTCAACGTCATACTTTGGACGATTGTTATCAGAGGCAACGCAGCGAATTTGACCAATCATCGTTTGGAAACATGTTCTAACTTTTTGTTTCTGAGTGAAGTCCACAACAACAACAACAAACAACAAAGTCGACAATCCCAACAAAGCTGCAAGTCAATCCATCACTGAATCCCAACCAAAGTGTGTGCACTGATACTATAGAAAACCTTTAATCAGAACCATCACTTAAATTATCACTGAATCGATAAAGAATTACATGGTTTGAAGCATTTGGCAATGGCCAAAACAATTCTGAATTGTCAACTGATATGCAAAATATTAAACACACACATCATGGAAGGAAATGCAATCTCTCCAGAAGTCTTGTTGATATGATATGGTCGGATTTCAATAGCGAGAAGAACGCCTGCATCATGTTAGATTCATTAGATGAATAAGAACTCAGAGTATCAACAACTAATAAGCCACCGTTAAGAAATACAAGACAATTGAGATAGAAGAACATACCATTCATCTTAGCACACGAAAAAATGATCAAATTGCATCTATTAACTAATATTCAGAATTTTGAATGAATTTAGACAATCAATCTGAGTCTACTATTCTAGCTTTGGAAGTTACAAACGAATTCAAATAACTAATATCAAGTCTACAAAACAGTAAAAATTGTCGAAATAAGGGGTAACCATGTTGGGTACCAAAACAAATGATAAGAACAAATGACGCTCCTGAGAAGATTGGAACAAACTAAGATATGGGCCTAAAGACTCCCAATCTTCCTTCGTGTTAATCTAGGACTAGTACAAGCACATAAATCAGAAGAACTTTGGCTTGTTACCTGCCGCAAGCTTATCAAGAAGAAATGTAATCCTAATTCCTTTTGAAAGGTTGTAGCATTCAAATTAAATCTCTAGAGGCAGAACAGGAGGTTGGATTAACTCCTCTTCCTCCTTTGGGGCATGAATTGTAACATGATCTAGCAAAGGAGTCATGGGGCCCTGCTTTACTTTAAGATCCTAATCCAACATGATCTTTACTTTGATATCGAGGACACCCTATGATTTTTAAAAACAAAAGGTCAGTTAAAATGGATCATTAAGCACTTGAATATATATATTTCTCCAAGTATATCAATGTTTTTATTACTGTTTAGAAAGTAAATAAATTCATCTATCTAAATTTCAGCACAAACAAGGTTAGTGCAATAGAAAGTTTGAAATATTTAGGTACAGCCTACCTGACAAGCATTTCAAGTTGAAGTTTTCAATAGGCAAGTATCTATATGAGCACTGCAAGGAAACCAAGCCCTATTAAAGCAATCATCAATACATATGCAAAACATGATTAATACATATGATTGCAAAAAAAAAAAGTGAATATTGATTAATACATATGCCATTGTGAAGTCTCACAAATTTATAATACCATGATTGCAGAACCCAGACTTTTCCTCTTATGTGCAGCTATGCATAGTAACTGCCCGTTCACATGACAGGTTTTCATCAAACTTCCACGCATTGGACATAGTGCTATGTTAGACAGTGGATGGATTTACTAATGCTTCTTGCAGCAAAATCCAAAACAAAAACAAATTTCACAACATAGAGCATATTCTTGTCCCTGACAAGTGCATCACTCCTCAGACATAATAAGTTGTAGAACTAATGATGCCATGCTTTATTCAGAAATTTTAAAAAAATTAAATTTTAAAATATGTCCATAAGAATTAAGAAAACTATAAAACAATTTTCATTCTCCGATTAGAAAAAAGGTTTATACTGATCAAGTAATATTTATGTTTGATCAGTCTCAAGAGTAGACAGACAATTCAAAAAAACTTTGAGTTAGAAGACTAGCCAAAGCAATTACATAAGCACTTTCAAATTCCAAGTAACTAGCTCCAAGAATTGAAAATCTGACCCTTTTATAAGTTTTTGTATTTCTGTGAATATGGGACATGTTTTACTGCTAAAACTGCTTAGAAACAAAATTAAGGAATGCCTATTTTAGCAAACCTGAGGTGAGGGGGATAGAGAAGCTACATCAACAGAATAGAGAGTCAGGGATTTTTTAGCCAACTTGTAAAGAGCAACTGATGCATCTTGCTATTGTTTTAGATTAGTCGATCCCAGTAGTTCGAGGAGAAAATCAAGTCCTACATTGAGAATATGTTTCTTAATTTCCTTAGTTATAAAAAGGAGGAAAAGCAGAAGGATGTCATGGTTGCTGGACAGATACAATACCATCATCATCGATGAAAATAGTTCTTTGATCCTCAGGTGAACAAAAACACTGAGTCATTGTTCATTAGGAAAATGAAGCAAATCCAACCATATATAAGGAGAAGAAACTAATATGCTGCATTGTGGCAGATGGATATTGATATTAACAAGAACATTTTTTTCAAAAGCATTTCCAAGAAGCATGAGCCATATTACAAAAACGTGGTATAATATCAAAAAGTATCGAGAAAAAAAATATATTTTATTATCACTTCTAAAACTGAATTTTCCCCTTCTTTGGCAGTATATAGTGAAAGGGTCCAAGCATACATGATAATCAAGCTAAGGGAAAAATGAGAAAAGAGCTTACAGTGTGGTTTACTCATCTGGTGTCAGAATAGCCTAGTAAAAGACAGTTGAAATTTAGATATCACGGCACAAGTATGCTACAATTCAAGCAAGGAAGTGAGCTATGAGAGCCCAGTCCAAAAAAACAAAAGCCCAGGACATGTATACATATCTTTGGAATAAAAAACACAGAAGGGAAAGAACTAAAATGAGAACTGCTTTGCTCGTTAAGAATAGTGTTCCAACAATCACCAAACTGAAATTTTAAATTAATAAAATAGAGTAGAAACTACTAGAAGCAGCTGTTGTACAAAGCATATATGCTAGTGTACATACAGCATGCACAACTAGCACAGTATTGGGAAGTGTACCAGCAAATACAACAATAACAAAAAAACCGTGAGTGTGTACCAACAAATAAATTCTCAAAATAGATAATATAAACTAGGTAAGCTTTTGTTTTCAAACATCACCCAAGCGCATTAGACTCTAGACTGTCACAGAGAACAAAATGATAACATATAAGAACCGATAGAAGTTATTATGGCAAGGGTTTGAACCCTCGGCCTGTGGGAAAAGGACTCACTACACACTACCAGGCTAGCTGGTTAGGTATTAAACTAGGTAAGTTTGAACATTTTTTATGTATGAAAATCATTCAACACTTTTCCCACAGGTGTGATTCAGCAAATAACCACATGCTTTGTCAGCTAAGACCTTGCAAAGTCAGCTTCAGGATTGGGATTGGCTTTTGGGTAATATAATGGTGATTGGTATGATTAAGTTCAGAACTTTCAAGTTATGTACCACCCAGTGATTGAAAGAGGCGCTCGGGCGCTCGCCTAGGCGCTCGGGCGAGGCGAGGCGAGGCCCGAGCGCCTCGCTAATGTCCCAGGCGGCGCGCTTCAAACAGGCGCCGCCTGGGCGCTCGCCCGAGCCCAGGCGTTGGGCGCTTCGGGCGAGCACCTAGGTAAACCAAGTGACCGAACCAGGATTTTAGGTCTGGTTCGGTCCTGGTTCGGTTGTTAGTTGGTTCAATCGAACTAACTAAACCGATATAACCCTTGCCCAACCCTAACCCTTACCAACCCTAACCCGCTGCCGCTCCCGATCTCGCTGCTCGTCGCTCCTGCTCACGCCTCCCGCGAGCCCCCCCGCTGCTCGCGACTCCCGCGAGCCCTCCCGCAAGCCTTCCCTCTGCTCGCGACTCCCTGCTTGCGCCTCCCGCGAGCCCTCCTAGCTGCTCACGCCTCCTGCGAGCCCTCCCACTGCTCGCGACTCCCGCGAGCCTTCCCTCCGCTCGCGACTAGAATTTTTATTTAAAATAGCATATTTTTATTTAAAATTTTAAATAATTATATTTATTAATTATATTATATATTTTTACATTTTAGCGCCTCGCTTCGCTCGGGTGAGCGCCTCGGGCGTTTTTGGACCTTGGCGCCTAGCGCTTTTTAAATCACTGGTACCACCATCATTTTCTGATCCAGTTAAACACATGGCTAACGACATAACAATTCAACACAGCGATTGGTATGATTAAGTTCAGAACTTTCATGTTATGTACCACCATCATTTTCTGATCCAGTTAAACACATGGCTAACTACTTAACAAATCAACACTACTTTAGCTAATGTTAATATCAGCCTAAGTAAGCAATTTAACGAGTAGCATGAACGAAATGGAAAACCAACCAAACCAGAACTTTCAAGTTATGTACCACCATCATTGTCTGATCCAGTTAAACACACAGCTAACTGCTTAACAATTCAACACTACTTTAACTAATGTTATTATCAGCCTGAGTAAGCAATTTAATGAGTAGTATGAACGAAATAGCAAACCAACCAACCCCATTGCTCATGTATCACTGACCAATATAAGAAGTGAATGTCATCCTTGTACCAGAACCATGACCCAAAATGTACCATGTTTTAGGTACTAATATAGATAGCAAGGATTGAAATATCGTACCGTACTAGAGTTTTGACATTCGCTCGGTACGGTATGATACTGTATACCGAGCGATATACCATTCGGTATACTGTTCGGTATATATATATATTCGATTAGGCGACGTCACCTCGAAAACATCACAAAAAAATCTTATATATATATTATTTATTTATTTATTAAAGATTTTTATATATTAATATTTTTATAAAAGGCGACGTCATCTTTTACAAAAGAGGAAGTGCCTTAAACATTAGAATGGAATGCTTGGGACTATGGTTGTGGAATCTATAGCCTTATTTTTTTATTAAACAGGTCCAAAGAGCATAAGTAATGAGGTTCCAAATATGTCACTCCTTCCCTTCATATAATGATAAACCAAGATGCCAGAAAGATATGAATTTACAAGTGTCATTGATCTTTTGTTGAATGAGATTTCAAAAAGAGCAAGCAATATAGCAATCAAAAAGAAAATATTTGGCAAAATTTGTAGCAGCTTACAAAGTAGGCAGCATTCAACTTGGCTATAAAGAAGAGAGGAAATGGTGGAAGAATTGGAGAGTTTGTCATGGCAAAGTTTCTTGACCTTATGAGTAATCATATTGCCTTCCAATTGGGCCAAACATTCACACTAGTTTCATTATAAGGTCAAATATAATGATAAGAAAGAGAGTCTACGAGGTTTGAGCTTGAGATACATTGATCCTTATAATATCCAGCAGAGATATGTAAGCGCCTAAATCTCTCCATAAGAAGGGGTTGAAATAGAGTGGTGAGAGTGTGAATGTTCTATTGGTTTTCTGAAAATAGATCAGAAAGTATGTAGTAGTGCATCGTTTCATTCACATTAAGGAAGGTTGGTCATTTAAAAGGTATAGTATTAATCCAAGGGTTGTCCTATGATTCAATGGGAAAGATGAGAAATATTTTTTCGAGACAAAAAAAAGTCTCGATTAGGAGATTCAATCCAGGTTTGAAGACAGATCACAATTTGAGTACAAAATACTAATCCAAAGAGACTCAGTATTGTTCATGAGAGGAATAGTTCTTTTAGTGATGATCTAAAATTTAACATTGATAAGATCATATAAGCCCAAGCCACTAATGGGTTTGGGAAGAGAAATAATCTCCCAACTGATTAGTTTTATTTTGATTTTATAGGATCAAAATTACAGAAAAATTTTCTAGCCATTCACGTCATGTGTTTAAGAAAAAAGTCAAAGATCCAAATCTAAGAGGAGATGTATGGGTATTGAATTCAGCACAGAGCCAATTAAGGTCATCCTATCAACTTTGGAGATCATACTTTTCTACTAGTCTTAGATTTTTTTGAAAGCTTTGATGTTTTTATATGTTTGAAGGGAGTTTATCAATATAAAGATGGAATCTGAGATATTTGATAGGTCAGCTTCCCTCCAATATCCTAAGAAAATTGTAAACCCTTTGATTGTAGGATTATAATAATTAGGGAAGTAGACATTAGATTATGCATGCTGATCCTCGGATTGGTAAGAAGCTCAAAAGATTTGAGAATAGCATTGATGTTGGAGCATGATGTAAGGTTAGCTTTAAAGGTAAGGAATAAATTATCTGCAAACATTACATATGAAACCTTAATTCCTTCAAAATTGAAAAGAGCAATAAGATTTTGGGTCACATAATCTATCTAAACTAAGATGAAGATGTCAAACGAGAAAGGTCGCGTTGTTTTATATCCCTATGAGCCTTAAACCACTTGGAGGAAGCACCATTAATAAGACAAGAGTATGAAAATTTCACAACATACAGCATATTCTTGTTCCAGACAAATGCATCACTCCATAGACATAATTAGTTATAGAACTAACAATGCCAGGCTTCATTGAGAAATTTTAAAAAAATTAATTTTAAAATATGAATTTAAGAATAAAAAAAACTAAAGACTTAAACTTTTGCATAGCTTCCTGCTATAAGTAAATTTGAAAACTAAATACAACTTCCAAGAAAGAAAGCATCCGACGATACATGAGAAGTTCTTCATAAGAAAAGTAAAGAAGTAATCTTATATGCTTAATGGTATGATAGGCTGACCTGTCTGAGGAGAAGATGCCTCACAGCAAAACCTCTGTATTCATGGATAGGCTGACTAGAAGAAATCATGTAACCATCCTTGAACTTCATTGATTTGGCACTTTGAGCTCTGAGTTTTCCACTTCGTATCATCTGAATGAACGATCAAAGACAAAAATTTATAAAATTTGGGACTTTAAGATTTTAGAAGTCAACACAGTTTCGATTTCAGCAATCAATCGAACTACTACGACACCAATATATTGGATGACACACTGGTCTACACTATCTAGTACCACTGAAAATGTAATGAAAATTAAATATATACAGATTGGTATCAATTTATATAGTTCGATGTCAGATCGATACTAAACCTATGCAGTTGCAGGTTTAAGTTTTATCAAATTTTAAATGCTATATTTTGCAACTCCAATTCATGGAGTTTGATCTAATTTGCAACTCCAATACATATAGTTCAGCACAAATCAATGTAATTTGTGGAAATCATGTTTTTGTTGATGTAGGATACTACCATGGGCTTCCTGCAATAGCACCACCTCAATATGCTGCTCCGCCACCCAGGAGTAGTGGCTTTTTGGAAGGATGCTTAAAGTTTTGTTCTAATAATACTCTGTTCCCGAAAAAACTTCTGAATCACCTCGTCCTTCTGTTTCTGTGTTTGTCGGAGCAAAATGAAAAATTGGAGTCTTTCTCTGTTTTTTGTGTGATTAAAGTATACAACAGTAGAGGAATATGATATTTCACTGATGAATAAAGATTAAATGGAAAAGTGAAAATCAAACAGTATATGCAATCAAGATTTGATGCATTGCATGGCATACCATCCAAAATAACATGAAACGAGCTGTACTGGTTTGCCCACTGATTGGAAAGTGATAAGCCTGTTTTAGATGGTATGCAAGAATCACGTGAGGTATTAGCAAAGTATGGATGATATGTCGTTCAGTACCTTGAAAACTCATGTTGTATCGGACAAAATTTGATCGATACCAATCTAAATCGGCTCAAGAGAAACCCGAATACTCAAATTGACCATTGAGGCCTCTTTTGGAACTTTAAATCCTGGTGTTTTCCCCTTTTCACTCAGTATTGCTCACATTCACTCTCATTCTCATTCGCTTTCTTACACTTTTATTTGTGAAAGTTCATGATCGGTGATTAATGGTAATCAAGATATTGATTTAAATAAAGGAATGATTCGAACTCAGGATATGATGGAATTTCAGTCTAATTTGAGATAGCATTTAGCTTTTTTCTATGTTTTATCATCATTTTATATAAAGATTAAATGCGATTAAGGTCATTGTCTTATGTTTAGCCTCAACTAGGTTTATTCTCTTACATTTAGACCTAAATTAGGGATATTTAGGGACAAATTTATGGGACTAAAAAGATAAATTCACTTTCTCATCCTTCTAACTTGTCATTCCTATTCTTTCATGCCTCATACACACTGTATTCTTATTTAAAAATAATAAGTTATCATTAATAAGGATTCAATACTTCAAAATAATTTTTTTGTGAATTTCAATCATCTTTGGCGTTTTTTAAAAGAAAATTGGGATGTACTAATATTCAAACATATAGTACGTCGACACCGACTACACCAATCTGTTCATGGGCCAATACCACCGATCAACATGATACTGTGATCCATGATTGGATCAACCATGGTTGAATCCGACTAATATTCTTTTGTTGTGTTGAGCTTTTATGTGGAAGCGGAACTTAGATTTGTAAAATGTATTTGTAGAGTTTACTTGAAATGAAGTTGTAAAACAAACTTCAAATCACCTTCATTTTTATGTTGTTGCGGCTAAGTAAGATAAACTTATTTTTAGAGCTTCTTAGCATTCTTTGCAAGTTTACATTACTATGAATATTATCTAAACACCAATTGCTGTTATTTTTCACATGCTCAGAATAGTGGACTCCTTGATGTTTATGTTATGCTATTTGGTGTTCCTATGCCTGCAAAATATTATTGGGGAAAAAAATAAATATTATTTGCTGGTTATTGGTCAAGCTATAGCTACAAAAAAATATATTTTTTCCATCACTAATCTTGCCATTACCAAAATTGATCTGACCAACAAAAGTTTTTATTGCCAAAACTCTTCAGCAAAAATTTGTTAAACCTTTCAGTGAAAATTATTATTCTCAATCAAAAAGTTTAATATAGCATGGAGGTAATTAAATTCTCATACTTGTTTAACAGGAAAAAAAATACAAATTCACTTAAGTAGTATACTTTGGAAGAAAAACTCAATCCTCTAAAGAAATTAAAAGTCAAAATATTTCTATCTCTTTTTTTTTTTGTTATTAGGGAGGAGAGGGAAAATACACCCACTGGTCTTGAAAAGGACAATCATTTCCCAGAATAGGTTCTTAAACAAGGTAAATTAAAAAAAAAGAAGATAAGATTAATCAGTAGATCATCCGCATGAAAAAGATGATATCACAAAATGAATCAGCTACATTTATTTCATTTGTGAAATGGAGATCACTTGCTATTGTTTTGTGCTACTTTATCCTCTCACTAGATTGTTGTCCTATGCTGCTGCTATCTTATTGGTGAGTGTTGCTGTGGTCCATCCATCCTATGTTGTCTGCTGAAAACACTACTCGATCTTGAGGTGTATGCTAAAAGGCTGCAATCAAAATTTCAAGCTTTTCACTGTGTTTCAGCATCTTATCTTTATTGTAGAGAAACTTGTACAAAATTTTGTTTCACTGTATTCATGGATGTCTAGTAACCATTCTCAAAGATCATTCTGCTTCAATCCAGTCTGCGAGTTCATAGGATCTGATTACTTCTACTTATCATTTTTGCTACTCACATGTTGCTACACCAAATCCGAACCTAAATAAGAATAAAGCCCAAAGCGACAATGTGGCAAGAAAAGAATGGAATGGAATGGAAGGAAATCACCATGGGACGGACCTTGTTGGCATACAGGGAGGGGCACACGATCACCCTCCCCGTACCTATGATTGGTTCCGTCAGCTCCCACCCTCAAACCACGAGGCAACCCTAGAAGAAGCAGCGCACATACCTCCTCCGTCTTCGCGATCATCGAACCAACCTGAAATCGATCGAAGAAAACTTAAAATCAGCCCTAAAATCTATGCATTTCGCTGAAAGATGAGGCGTTTCGAACCAAATGCTCACCTTCGTTCCCACCTTCGTTCCCGAGCCGAGACAGATCGAATGGGGCGATGGGCTCGGTGGATCTTGGAGACACAAATAAGATGAGCACGTGCGAAAGTTAATTTCGAATTAAATATATAATACGACGCTAAAATCTTTTTAATCTAATTAATTCGGGGGCTCCGGAATCCAAATTAAGATTAACCAAATTGGATTCGATTCAAGAATCAGTCTGTCCGACCACGGTCCCACTATATATATCTCTCTCTCCTCCCCCACTCTCACTATGACTTCTCTCCCCTCGTCTCTCGCCTCTCGCCTCTCGCCTCTCGCCCCTCCTCTGCTCCCTTCTCGTCTCCTCGTTCGATTCCTCTCGCCTCGCCTCTGCTCCCGTCTCTTCTCCGCGTTCATTTCCTCTCGTCTCCTCACCAGAAATTTAGTCGTCCATGGAGCCCGTCGACCTCGTACCGAGCGGGTACAGGTTCCTTCCCACGGCGGAGGAACTCGTGGTTGACTACCTCGCAAACTGGGTCGCCGGCGCACCCCTCCCTGGCCGCGCTGTCGCCTTCGCCGACGTCTACGGCACCGAGCCGTGGAATCTTCTCGGCAGCGATCGGCATGAAGGCTATTTCTTTGCGGAGCGGAAGCCTAAGAACAACGGCGGCTCGCGCGTGGATAGAAAGGCCGGCAGCGGTTCTTGGACTCTGTACAAAAAGCAAGAACCCGTGAAGTCCATCGTCGGCGGGCGCGAGATGGTGGTGGGGCGAAAAAGCTGCCTATCCTTCAACGATGGCCGTCGGAAGAACTCCGGGTGGACAATGTACGAATATCAGATGTGTTCATCCGGATTCGAGAGACGAGTTCTCTGTCACGTTAAGAGAAGCTCGCATCAGGCCATCTCCGGAGGCACCACCATCAAAACGGTTGAGTCCACCTTCACGGAGGCCGCGACAGACACGGTCACCGGCGACAGCTTCGTTGGGCGGAAGAGAAACAGAGAGGAATCTTCTACTCTCTCAGCGAAAGCATCGACTCTTTCAAAGAAGCCATGCTGGGGGTTGGTTGCACATTCCAGCACAGCATTGCTGATCGACGCTTCACCACCTCCAACCGCGGTTGTCCAATTTCCCTTATTGGCTGCTGTTACACCCCCGGAGAGTCATCATTCCTCGGTCGACTCTGTTGCACCGAACGAAGCCGGAGTCCCAGCCGCCTCTCCATCGTCAACGGACGTTGGTGGAGAGCTCGTGATGAGTGCGGAAGAACTCGAAGCATTCTTGGCTTCGTCTTCGTCGTTGGTAGATCAGAACTGCACCGACGATGCTTTCATCACCAGAGACGTTGAAGCCTTCGTCGTCTCACCACCTCCAACCGCGGTTGTCCAACATCCACCCCCGGAGAGTCATCTTTCCTCCGTCGTCTCCGTTGCACCGAACGAAGCCGGAGTCCCAGCCGCCTCTCCATCATCAACGCCCGTGATAAGTGCGGAAGAACTCGAAGCATTCTGGGCTTCGTCGTGGGTCGATCAGAACTGCACCAGAGAGGTTGAAGAGGTTGAAGCCATCCTGATCTCGGATGACACCGACACAGCCTCGACTACCATCCCGAAGGAGGCCTCGCCGTCAGGCCTCGTCGATCTTCTCTTGATTCCCGATGACACTCGGATTGATTCGACCACGGTCGCAGAGGTTCCCTCCTCAGCGTCGTCGATAGACTTGGTTGCGTGTGAGCAGATGTATAGCACCGACTTCTTCACGAGCCTGGAACATGTCCATGACTTCTTGATGTCCGATGGCACCTTCACCGCTGCAAGCCTCGTTGATGTATGGCACCAGCACTGATTCAACCACAATCAAAGCGGCTTCGTCGTCGTCATCATCGATCGACATTGTTTGGTGTGAGCAGACGGACAACATAGATAATAATGTCCGATCACACCCCAATTGATTCGACTATGACCTCGTGGTTGGAGTTATAGCTTGTTTCTTTGAAAGCTTATACGGAAGGGAAAGAAAATTTTTGTTCTTGTAAATATTGACAATGACAAAGTTCAATTTTCATCCCATGTTTTGTTGTTTCCTTAATATGATGGGATCTATAAGAAATGGTCTCAATGTTACATCATGTTCAAAGAGAAAGAGTGAGATCATATGATATCGACGACTTCTCTAAACGTCATACTTTGGACGATTGTTATCAGAGGCAACGCAGCAAATTTGACCAATCATCGTTTGGAAACATGTTCTAACTTTTTGTTTCTGAGTGAAGTCCACAACAACAACAACAACAAATAACAAAGTCTACAATCCCAACAAAGCTACAAGTCAATCCATCATTGAATCCCAACCATAGCTGTGCACTGATACTATACAAAACCTTTAATCAGAACCATCACTTAAATTATCACTGAATAGATAAAGAATTACATAAAGAATTACATGGTTTGAAGCATTTGGCAATGGCCAAAACAATTCTGAATTGTCAACTGATATGCAAAATATTAAACACACACATCATGGAAGGAAATGCAATCTCTTCGGAAGTCTTGTTGATATGATATGGTCGGATTTCAATAGCGAGAAGAACGCCTGCATCATGTTAAATTCGTAAGATGAATATAAATTCATAATATCAGCAACAAATAAGCCACTGTTAAGAAATACAAGACAATTGAGATAAAAAAATGATCAAATTGCATCTAAATTACATATTCAGAATTTTGAATGAATTTAAACAACCAATTTGAGTCTACTATTCCAGCTTTGGAAGTCACAAATGAATTCAAATAACTAATATCAATTCTACAAAACAATAAAAATTGTCGAAATAAGGAGTAACTATGTCGGGTATCAAAACAAATGATAAGAACAAATAACGCTCCTGAGAAGAATGGAACAAACTAAGACATGGGCCTTTGGACAGCCTTCAAAGGCAAGAGCCAAAGCTATACGTCTTTGGACAGCCTTCTCTCCAACTCGCATCAGATATAATAAATGATTTAGTACCTACAAAGGCAAAAGACAAGAAACACCATGTCTACATCCATTAAACATATCCACCAATTAAAAGTAGATCCTTATCGTTCTGAATAAATACTGCAATAAGCCAAGAAATACAGCAAACAGAACTTACTCGCCCATTAATCTTCTCCTCTAATCTCTTCATTGTCTTTGCTACACAGTCCTTGGTGGCCTGTAATTGAAGGAATATTTTTCAATAAAACTTAGTGCAAAATATATAAAAAAATCAAAACAAGATCAATATACACATTAGGAAGCATGGATCTGGCAACATCAAAGTGCTCAACATACCTGGATAATGAATTCACCATCTTGTAGCTTCTGAAAACCTCCTACCTTGATAAAATCAGAAACATTATCCTAACAACAAAGACAAGAATAAGAAGCTTGTGTCCAACCAATAGTTCTCAATTTCACATTGCAGCATTATGCAAAGAAACAGAAAATGAAATCACAACAAAAGAATATTTTGATGTAGTTTCACCTCATTCTCTGCAATACCATATAGAGCAAATGCAGCATTATGTTGCAAACATCCATTTTTTGAGTCAAGAAGTTTAGGAAGAGGCACCAAACCGCCATTGTAGACAATACCAGCTTGGTTGTGTGAGTCCTAGAGGGAAATTAAAAGGACTTTGAGATAGAGCAAAAACCAGTCGTTGTTCATCAAGAAAATGAAGCAAATCCAACCATATATAAGGAGAAAGAATTCAATGTGTTGTAGTCTGAAAAATGGATATTGATATTAACAAGAACATTTTTTTCAAAAGCATTTCTAAGAAGCATGAGGCATATTACAAAAAAGTGGTATAATATCAAAAAGTATCAAGAAAAAAATTATAAATCATTATCACTTCTAAAACTGAATTTCCCCCCTCTTTGGAAGTATATAATGGAAGGGTCCAAGCATACATGATAATCAAGCTAAGGGGAAAATGAGAAAAGAGCATACAGTGTGTTATTTACTCATCCGGTGTCAGAATAGCCTAGTAAAAGACAGTTGAAATTTTAGATATCATGGCACAAGTATGCTACAATTCAAGCAAGGAAGTGAGCTATGAGAGACCAGTCCGAAAAAGCAAAAGCCCGAGACATGTATATATATCATTGGAATAAAAAACACAGAAGGGAAAGAACTCATATGAGAACTGCTTTGCTTGTTAAGAATAGTGTTCCAATAATCACCAAACTGAAATTTTAAATTAATAAAATAAAGTAATAACTATTAGAAGCAGCTGTTGCACAGAGCATATATGCTAGTATACATACACCATACACAACTAGCACAGTATTAGGAAGTGTACCAACAAATACAACAATAACAACAAAGCCATGAGTGTGTACCACCAAATAAATTCTCAAAATAGATAATATAAACTAGGTAAGCTTTTTTTTTTCAAACATCACCCGATCGCATCAGACCCTAGACTGTCACAGAGAACAAAATGATAACATGTATAGAACTGATAGAAGTTACTATGGCAAGGGTTTGAACCCTCGGCCTTTGGGAAAAGGACTCACTAACACTACCAGGCTAGCTGGTTAGGTATTAAACTAGGTAAGTTTGAATATTTTTTATGTATGAAAACCTTTGTACACTTTTCCCACAGAAGGTGTGATTCAGCAAATAACCACATACTTTGTCAGCTAAGACCTTGCAAGATCAGCTTCAGGATTGGGATTGGCTTTTGGGTAATATAATGGGGATTGGTATGATTAAATCCAGAACTTTCAAGTTATGTACCACCATCATTTTCTGATCCAGTGAAACACATGGCTAACTACATAACAATTCAACACGACGATTGGTATGATTAAGACGTTCAAGTTATGTACCACCATCCTTTTCCGATCCAGTTAAACAAATGGCTAACTACTTAACAATTCAACACTACTCTAACTAATGTTATTATCAGCCTGAGTAAGCAATTTAATGAGTAGCATGAATGAAATATAAAACCAACCAAGCCAGAACTTTCAAGTTATGTACCACCATCATTTTCTTATCCAGTTAAACACACAGCTAACTATTTAACAATTCAACACTACTTTAACTAATGTTATTATCAGCCTGAGTAAGCAATTTAATCAGTAGCATGAACGAAATAGAAAACCAAACAACCCTATTGCTCATATATCACTGACCAAGATAAGAATTGAATGTCATCCTTGTACCAGAACCATGACCCAAAATGTTCCATATTTTAGGTAACTAATATAGATTGTGTATCGAACTTATCCCTTTCTAATGGTCCTTTATGCAGATCTTAAATTTTCAAATAGAATATTAAACATAGAACTATAATGTCCTACATGAGAAGGAAAATAAAAGAACTAGTTGAATAAATTATGAAAAGAAAAAAATTAGCTGAATAAATTATCACTGACGACAGCTTATAATAATGTCCCTAGTAACATAAACATATAGTGAGAAAATTGATCAAGAACAGCAATGCTAAATAAATCAAGTATTTATAGATCAAGAAATAGCAAAAATGCTAATTTAAATATAAAATGTCAGATTTATCACACTACAAAAGAAAAGGCTAAACATTAAAGGGTATTCCAAGAGCAAAGACAGACATCGCCTTAAGTTGAATATCTGGGGACTGAAGCATCCCGATCAGAGGGCAGAGAGCACCTCCCTGAACAATATGCACCCGCAAGAAATCAAGGTTGCAGACAAATGTAAGAAACAAGAGTATATCCTGGTGCAAATTGATATTATACTTTGATAGGCCAAAGAGAAAAAAGTCAGGTGACAAAGTGCCTTGCAATCTGAATCGGCTGAAGAAAATTGCCCTAATAGTAAAGCTGCTTCCCTTTGACTCTCCGTGCAACATGAATGGCAATTAACCATGCTAGATTGAGAAAAAAAGTTGCGTAGTCTAAGTGAATTTTCAGAAAATTGCCTTACCAACGAAAATACTTGATGATGGATAAGATCTAGACAATGCAAATAAGAGTCTTTATCAAGCACACAGATCTCTGTTTCACCATCTTCATAAACTTTTTACAACATATCATGTCACTTGTAAACTTTGAAACCAAAGTTTGGCTTTTACACCTTTGTAAGCAAGTTGATGGTTCAATCCAATGAGTTTCAGTCACTTCTGTTATTAGGAGGAAAGAACCATTTATGCTTTAAGTTATGTATGTTTACATAATTGTTGATTGTTATTGTTCTCAATGTTTTTAAAAACACTAGGCGCCAAAATGAACCAAGGTCCCAAATCACTTGAGATGCAAGGCGCTCGCCTAAACGCCCACTCGAGCAAAGCGAGACACTCCAAAATATTAAAATATAAAAAACATATTTTATATATAGCAATGACGTCAACGATGGAGGGAGAAAGCACGAAGGCAACAATGATGGAGGGAGCTACAAACAAAAGCAGCGACATCGAATGTAGGGTTTCAAAGCAGGGTCAAGTTGTACGAGAGAGGGGGGCGGGGACCATTTAGTGTTATGGCTCTTCTCTTTAGTTGGTTCGATTCAACCAATTTGCCTATTCAATCGAACCAAGCACGAACACAAGCCACCAACACTCCAGCGCTCACCCGAGGCGCCCGACGCTTGGGCTCAGGCCAACACCCAAGTGATGCTTTAATGAATCACATTGCCCAGAAGTTGTGCAAGGCACTCAAACCTCGCCTCACCTGAGCACTCAGGCACCTATCAAAAACACTAATTGTTCCTAATTTTTTTCCTTTTTTTGGGCTTTAGTAGATATTTGATTGGAGTTGAAATATTTTCAAGAAAGATTATGATTATGCAATGCACTTGTGAGTTCGCAAGGATTTGACTAATTGAATAGTTTTACATATTGGTTGCTTTTATTTCGACAACTTGATGAACACATATTAGAAACGTACATCCAAAGCTTTTTCTTAATTGTTGTTCTAGTTTGCAATTACTACGAGAGCTAGAGACATTATTACTGAAATTAGTCCACACATATTGCACATGCAACACAGGTAACTTGCAATTTTTCCAAATTAGAAAATTCTAGTCATATGATTTTGTTTATTCTTTTTTGTCCATGTTTTCTTTTCAGTTTATTAACCCAAATATTAGTTAAGAATTGCAAATCCATATTGCAGGTTTTCATCTTTCATGGAGGTAAATTCTAAACTGTGAATAGCATCGTTAGGGGCCATGCCCTCATAAGACCTTATTAGTATATTCCAAACTGCAGCCCACGTGTCCTTTTATGAATGTAAAAGAAGTTGATGTTTATTATAAATAATAATCTACTTGGAGAAATGCAAATTATTCACAGTTGATCCACATTTGCATGCAGATGATAGTCATATAGAAGAGCTTAGTGTGACAAGGTTGCAACATGGTCATTCATGTTCCCAAGTTCATTCTTTTCTTTTCTTTTATATGCTTATTTACATGTTTCAATATGAGACTGAATAAGATCATTTTGAACCATGTATTTAAATTCTTCATAGAAGAGCTTAGTGTGACTAAAATTTGTAATGTTTTGCTTTTAAACTCATCGCTTGGTCATGTGAAAAGAAAACTGTCTTTTCTATTGTATGAACCAAGTTAGTGAAGTCTCTACCATTCCTTGGTAAGAAAGGGATTTGATAAAACTGTTTTATGGTTCATAGCAAGGTTATCAAACTCACTTCCCTACCAAGGATCAAAAAGTGTTTGCAAACTTGGATCATAGGATAGTATCATAAGACCCTACAAATTATAATAAAAATAAATAATTTTAAGATACATACATATATTTAAAGAAATTTATAAATGAGTATATTCCAAACAGGAACATCTTAACATTGTTTAGCAAAGATTAGTTACATAAGTATGGTTACATATAGACAATTGGTTACATATATCACCATAACTTACATTGATAAATGAGTATGTAAATTGCCAATGTTGCATATCCTAACAATTTCTAAATTCGTAATTTCTTATTATCCTAACAATTTCTAAATTCTTAATTTCTTATAAGTTTGACTTTCCTATTATGTAAAGGAATATTGTGTTTGGCATATAAGATATAATTTTACAACCTCTATGTTACACGAACATTATTAGTGCTTTGTAGAACTTCAATCCAAGAATTATGAATTGCACTTTTCAATTATATTAAAGATAATACCTCACGGTATCAGTGTCATTATGATCAAACTATATCAGATATCATTAGATAGGAGATGGATGGGAAGAGAATGTACGAGATGAGAAGAGAGGAAAAAGGATGGTAGATGGGAGAAGGTAGGAGGGGAGACAAGAAGAGAGGTAGAAGGGAGGAGAGGAGGAGAGATGAGAGAAGATGCGAAGAGAAGGAAAGGAGATGGAAAGGGAAGAGGGAGGAGAAGATGCGTAGACAAAGAATGGAGATGAAAGAGAAGAGGGGGGAGAGGAGAAGAGATGGGGGAAGATGAGAGGAGAAGAAAGAAGCAGAGACTGAAAGAGAGGGTAGGAGAGGAAAAAAGAATCCATGCATATGGTGATTAGCAACAGTCGACGACGTTGACAGCAGTTCATTGTGAGTGGCAGCAATGGCTAAGGCTCGTCTCCTCATTGCTCCTACGGGTTGAAGGAGAGAAGCACTGATCCATGACAATGAATAGCCAACCAGAAGATTCACAACACTCTCGTTGTGAGGGATCAGGGCTCACGCTCGTCTCCTCGCTCTTTTGTTGGCACTGCATATCAATTCGCCTTTGGAGGTGAGTGTTCTTATATCCTGGGTTGACTAGACAAACACGACTTGACTCGTCCGAGTCAACCGATCTTACATAGCCGACTCACAAGTCGAGTCGATTCCACCCATTTACGTTGATTCGATCTGAATCGTCAGGCTTGAACTGGGCTGTAAGATTGCATGATCCTACAACCCAAATTAAGAGTTTGACAACCTTGATTCTGAGGCAACTTTAACATTTTCATCTTCAAACAAAAAACAAAGTTTAGATTCTCATGATTTTAAACTAGCACTAAAGACAATATTGTTAGCCAAAGAACTTTTTTATAGATTTCAAATCACCAACTTGAAAAGAATGGTGTGCAGCTTTGTAAAACTATCTGCTACATTCTATAAACAGTCCAAGTAATTAAAATTTTCTATATTACCTAACATATAATGAAACAACCGGGACATTGTTTAAGGATTAAACCAGATGAACAAAAAGGCAGTATACAATTCTAGTGATACCATAATAAACCAATCACTGGCTGTAAAGCTCCCGCACGAAGAACTTCTTTCTTTATGTTAGGGGATGAATGAACCAGATTCCCAATAACACCAACCTAAATGCTCCTTCTTTCTTCAATTTTCCTTCATAATATATTCTTATGTAACTTTTTCCAATTGCTATTGTAAAGCTAACCAACAAGATTGCGAATTTCATGAGCATTGTAGTTACCATCAAGGTCTGAAATATTGTACCGTTCCGATGTTTCAACATTCGCTCTGTATACCGAGTGGTATACCGCGAGGTATATATATATATATATATATAATTCGACGACGTCGCTGAAGCAACATCGCCACGTTTATATATATATATATATATATATATATATTTTATATATATAAATTATTATTATAATGGTGATGTCGCCGAAGCGACGTGACGTCGTTGAGATATATATATATATATATATATATATATATATATATATATATATATACCGTCCGGTAACGAGCGGTCCGTATACCAGGCTGCTGACGGACCGGTATTTACCCCCGTACCGAGCGATATTATTCGAAACTATATACCTTGGTTATTATTAGACAAAAAAGAATGACATTCAAGTCCACAAAAACTTAGCACATGTAATTTAAACAGTACTCATGAGATACTCAAGTTTAGAAAAGACCCTTAAAGAGACCAAAGGGCATAAGTACATTTTGAGCAACTAAATTTTGAATAGTACATAATTTTACTTTTTGTTTCAGACGTTTTATTGTATCAAAACAAGATCTATGCTATGTTCTACATGATAATTGTATACATGTTGAGAAATACCAAAATTCTATGCGACCAAAAAAGAGAATTTATCAAGAATATTAATTGCTATAAATAGAACAAAACCGAATAGAAATAGTGATGAGTAACTTTGAGATATTATACTTGCTCTAGCCCTGTACTTATTAACTATAATACTAATTTCAGAAAATAAATGAATAAGGACTGCATAAATTTGGATACAAAATAGGATAATGTGCCAAAAAATGTTGCGTTTTAAGTTTGTATGTTTTTTATTGTCTCACTCTCATTATTTTGTTACTCATTCAGTATCTCTATTATCTTCAGTTTGAAACTCTTATACATGGACAAGATAAAGGCACTTGTGCTATGAAATCCCAGAACTTGATCTAAGATTATTGAAAACATATCCAAGTAGGCAAGTAAAAAGTTCAAACCTTATTAGACTTAAAAAGAACAATCTATGGAAACATGAAGATACAACTTACTTCAAAAGAGTTAGTGAGTTTAAACCCAGTTTCAAGAGAACGATGAAATTTTCTAATAAATTTTTTTTCAAAAAATCCATACAAAATATTCAATGATGCAGAAATCACATATTACAAATTATTTTCTAAACAACTGTATTAAAAGAAATTCATTGCATCAAAAAGAGTTAAATATATAGTTAATAATATAATAATTTTACAAAAAAAATAGCATTCACAAGCTAAGTGGTAACATAAAACATGAATATTAGGCAACAAAAGATTCATTTAAAAAAAAAATCTTTTAAGAGTTCTATACCTTTTTAATTTTCTGATATTTCTGCCTGTTCTCAGCTATGATGCTCTCCCTCATCTACATAAGCAAAAGGATATCCTCAAATTGGAGGAAATACTAAAAACTGGTCTAAACAAAATTCGTTCACTCAAAAGATCTAATAATTGTATCAAATATCATATACCTGAACAAGAAGATCCAATTGCATTGATGGAGGCAAGGAGGCTAGAACTGCTGGATCTATATGGATGTTATCCATTGGCTGCAATTACCAATTAATCTCAAGCATTATGGACTACAAAGAATATAACAGCTTATGAACTAATTTTATTAGTAAAGTAACTCATATAGCAAAGTTCTCCTAAATGGTAAAATCATCAAATAAGCAGCCCGATAACTTCAAGAAGGTAAAGTATACATATGATAATAAAACCATAACATTTGTGACACATATGTGGTGCTTATTTGCATGGTTCACCTTACTAATACGTACCATACCGTACAGATGTACTAACACATGGGGTATGATGAGGCGTAGCAACAAACTGGTATATATTGCCCATACCAATTTCCCATTGGACTAGTATGTACCACCGATATTGTACAGTAAACCATGGTAAAACGAAACATGCTTATTTGGATAATAAGATCCATCTGTGCCTTAATTAGGTCATCTCATATTATCACTATCAATGCCAAGATGGCGAATTATCGATGTATATAATTCATCTATTCATGCAACCATTTTTCACACTATCATGGTACCGCGACATAAGATAAAATTAACCGGTAAGGTCTTTTTATCACAATATTAATTTTAAAAAATAGATGAAGAATGGGAAGCCCAAGTGGCTAACCGAGTGATGTATGAGCAGGTCATTTGTCAATTTCAAAAACATGGGTGGGCAAGGTAAAATCTTAACGAACCACAAGTAGAACATCTGGAATTCCCCCTCAAACTGATCTCAACTATTAATATCCCTAGCTTACCAGTTACCACACTAGTGTTCCTGTTGTATACATTCCATAAGCAACAGTATCACAATAATCATGGCCGCTTGTATATATGTTAAAAAAATTTCCTTCAAACCTCAGCAGTATGCAGAAGTTAAAAAAGAGCTGCATAACTAATAATCAGTATCCATTTAAACCTCCCCCTCCGGTTAAATAAACATGTTGCAGGTACCAAAACTTTTCATTTCAGTAATCTTTACAATATTTCATGCATCCTCCTCATTATGTTTCTAATATCAATATAACTATTATGAACAAATTATTCCCTTAAAATATTTAACATTCATGAATTAAAATAATTAGTTATCTTCAAAAGTGTCTCATGAAACAAGAAATGATTTTTCCAAAGGAGACAAAAGCACTCTAGTTTACTAAATAGAATAACACAGAAACTTTAAGCAGGTGTACTGATCATTTTTGTTGACCTGGAGATGTATTATATTTATTAATAACTTAAATATGCTATATAACAAATGGATTTTGATATATATGTATAGTTACCAAATTGCATATATAAAGAAAATCTCATTCGGTGATAAAGCTGAACCTCAAGGATAGCTTTACTCAAACAGAAACCATGTTAGCCTTTTCGATAGCATATTGAACCTACAAAATAATCTTGATTCACAGGATCATCAGTCATCTTAGTAGCAATAATAGCACTACCAGCCAAAATAAATAAGTGTTGCAACACGTACCATATTGGTGTCATTTAACTAATAAACATGGAAGAAAGTAAGAAGGTAAATGATAATACTCATAAGTTAGATAAACATTCCAGCATCGCGTGAGTCAGTGATTATTTACACATTCATGTTCATGTAATCATGAATGCGTTCATGTGGGATGTAATGGTCGTTCGTTCATTTTAAATCAGTTTCTCTCTGGGCAAATTCTAGAATTTACATTGCCACCAGAGAATGCAATTAGATGCAAAAAGTCAAAAAAAAAGAAACTAGCTACGTTTACTTCATCTACAAAAAATATAGAGAAAAAATATGAGTAGACTTCTAAACGAACTCACAAAAATCATTTCTTCATTCTCATCATTGTCATCCTCTGCTTCATCCAGACCACCCTCGGATGTAAGCACATTCTTATTGATCTCCATCTCTTCCTCCGCAGCAAGGGATGCGGCCAATCTTGATGCGACAGAACAATGTATTAGACATTAGTAACATAGCAAAAGGATTGTTTTGGGTCGTGACGGAGAAAGAAGAAGAGCGAAAACTACGGACATGACATTGCTCACAGCTCATCTAGGTTTTCCTGGGAAGAAACCCCTGATTCCATATCACCACGAGGTAGAACGCTGCTTCCTTCAGCCCTAATTTCAACAATCGAATCCAACACCTTTTTCCCCTTTGTGTCCTCGTCCGTAATCTGCATCTCCTTCGATCCTTCCTTATGCTTCTTGATCTCGGTTGCCAATTCTTCGAGCCTCTTCGCCTTGAGCTATATAAGTCAATGCATACAATCAGACAACTGAAAAGAGGACGGAGGGAGGGAGAGAGAGAGAGAGAGACAAACGTGGTCTTGCGGATCTTGGCACGGGCGCGATCGCGGTGGCAGCGGCGGGCGGCGAAATGGGGAGCAGAAGACCAAGACTTGTTTTATTTTTTTCTCTTTTCCTCTTCCGAGACATGTTTTGTCTTTCCCGTCCAAACATAAGTGTGCAATAGAGTATCATTTAGGAAAAGTTGTTTCTTCTCAGGTGTGCACACATAACATTAACATCAACTGAGGGAAATAGATAGCAGATTCTAACAATTATATTTATTACTTTAGGGCCAATAATTTCAGATTAACCAATTGGTTTCGATTCAAGAATCACTCTGTCCGACCACGGTCCCACTATATATACCTCTCTCTCCTCTCCGACTCTCACTCTTGACTTCTCTCCCCTCTCGCCTCTCGCCCCTCCTCTGCTCCCTTCTCCTCGTTCATTTCCTCTCGCCTCGCCTCTGCTCCCTTCTCTTCTCCTCGTTCGTTTTAGTCGTCCATGGAGCCCGTCGACCTCGTACCGAGCGGGTACAGGTTCCTTCCCACGGCGGAGGAACTCGTGGTTGACTACCTTGCAAACTGGGTCGCCGGCAAACCCCTCCCTGGCCGCGCTGTCGCCTTCGCCGACGTCTACGGCACCGAGCCGTGGAATCTTCTCGGCAGCGATCGGCATGAAGGCTATTTCTTTGCGGAGCGGAAGCCTAAGAACAACGGCGGCTCGCGCGTGGATAGAAAGGCCGGCAGCGGTTCTTGGACTCTGTACAAAAATCAAGAAACCGTTAAGTCCATCGTCGGCGGGCGCGAGATGGTGGTGGGGCGAAAAAGCTGCCTATCCTTCAACGATGGCCGTCGGAAGAACTCCCGGTGGACAATGTACGAATATCAGATGTGTTCATCCGGATTCGAGAGACGAGTTCTCTGTCACGTTAAGAGAAGCTCGCATCAGGCCATCTCCGGAGGCACCACCATCAAAACGGTCGAGTCCACCTTCGCGGAGGCCGCGGTCACCGGCGACAGCTTCGTTGGGCGGAAGAGAAATAGAGAGGAATCTTCTACTCTCTCAGCGAAAGCATCGACTCTCTCAAAGAAGCCATGCTGGGGGTTGGTTGCACATTCCAGCAGAGCATTGCTGATCGACGCTTCACCACCTCCAACCGCGGTTGTCCAATTTCCCTTATTGGCTGCCCCGGAGAGTCATCATTCCTCGGTCGACTCTGTTGCACCGAACAAAGCCGGAGTCCCAGCCGCCTCTCCATCATCAACGGACGTTGGTGGAGAGCTCGTGATAACTGCGGAAGAACTCAAAGCATTCTTGGCTTCGTATTCGTCGTCGGTCGATCAGAACTGCACCGACGATGCTTTCTTCACCAGAGAGGTTGAAGCCTTCCTGATGTCGGACGAAACCGACATAGCCTCGACTACCATCCCGAAGGCCTCGCCGTCAGGCCTGGTCGATCTTCTCTTGATACCCGATGACACGACCACGGTCGCAGAGGTTTCCTCCTCATCTCGGATTGATTCGACCACGGTCGCAAAGGTTTCCTCGTCATCGTCGTCGATAGACTTCGTTGCGTGTGAGCAGATGTACAGCACCAGCATCGACGATGACTTCTTCACGAGCCTGGAACAGGTCCGTGCTTTCTTGATGTCCGATGACACCTTCACTGCCTCGCCCACGATCCCAGTGGCCTCGCTGGGACAATGCTCGCTCGACAACCCCTATTGATTCGACTGTAGCTTGCTTGAATGAAAGCTTATACGGAAAATGATGTTTGTTCATGTATATCATAACAATGGAAGGGAAAGAAAATATTTGTTCTTGTAAATATTGACAATGACAAAGTTCAATTTTCATCCCATGTTTTGTTGTTTCCTTAATATGATGGGATCTATAAGAAATGGTCTCAATGTTACATCATGTTCAAAGAGAAAGAGTGAGATCATATGATATCAACGACTTCTCTCAACGTCATACTTTGGACGATTGTTATCAGAGGCAACGCAGCGAATTTGACCAATCATCGTTTGGAAACATGTTCTAACTTTTTGTTTCTGAGTGAAGTCCACAACAACAACAACAACAAATAACAAAGTCTACAATCCCAACAAAGCTGCAAGTCAATTCATCACTGAATCCCTACCACTAGTGTGTGCACTGATACTATAGAAAACCTTTAATCAGAACCATCACTAGAAGTATCACTGAATCGATAAATAATTACATGGTTTGAAGCATTTGGCAATGGCCAAAAAAAAATTCTGGATTGTCAACAAAATATTAAACACACACATCACGGAAGGAAATACATTCTCTCCAAAAACTCTTGTTGATATGATATGGACGGATTTCAATAGTGAGAAGAACGCCTGCATTATGTTAAATTCATTAGATGAATAAGAATTCATAGTATCAACAACTAATAAGCCACCGTTAAGAAATACAAGACAATTGAGATAGAAGAACAAACAATTCAACTTAGGACTCGGAAAAATGATCGAATTGCATCTAAATTAAATATTTAGAATTTAGAATGAATTTAAACATCCAATCTGAATCTATTATTCCAGCTTTGGAAGTTACAAACGAATTCAAATAACTAATATCAAGTCTACAAAATAGTAAAAATTAGGAGTAACCATGTCGGGTATCAAAATAAATGATAAGAACAAATAATGCTCCTGAGAAGATTGGAACAAACTAAGATATGGGCCTAAAGACTCCCAATCTTCCTTCGTGTTAATCTAGGACTAGTACAAGCACCTAAATCAAAAGAACTTTGGCTTGTTACCTGCCGCAAGCTTATCAAGAAGAAATGTAATCCTAATTCCTTTTGAAAGGTTGTAACATTCAAATTAAATCTCTAGAGGCAGAACAGGAGGTTGGATTAACTCCTCTTCCTCCTTTGGAGCATGAATTGTAACATGATCTAGCAAAGGAGTCATGGGGCCCTGCTTTACTTTAAGATCCTAATCCAACATGATCTTTACTTTGATATCGAGGACACCCTGTGATTTTTAAAAACAAAAGGTCAATTAAAATGGATCATTAAGCACTTGAATATATATATTTCTCCAAGTATATCAATGTTTTTATTACTGTTTAGAAAGTAAATAAATTCATCCATCTAAATTTCAGCACAAACAAGGTTAGTGCAATAGAAAATTTGAAATATTTAGGTACAGCCTACCTGACAAGCATTTCAAGTTGAAGTTGTCAATAGGCAAGTATCTATATGAGCACCGCAAGGAAACCAAGCCCTATTAAAGCAATCATGCCGCACCAATAGTATATGCAAAAAAAAAGTGAATATTGATTAATACATATGCCATTGTGAAGTCTCACGAATTTATAATACCATGATTGCAGAACCCAGACTTTTCCTCTTATGTGCAGCTATGCATAGTAACTGCCCGTTCACATGACAGGTTTTCATCAAACTTCCACGCATTGGACATAGTGCTATGTTAGACAGTGGATGGATTTACTAATGCTTCTTGCAGCAAAATCCAAAACAAAAACAAATTTCACAACATAGAGCATATTCTTGTCCCTGACAAGTGCATCACTCCTCAGACATAATAAGTTGTAGAACTAATGATGCCATGCTTTATTCAGGAATTTTAAAAAAATTAAATTTTAAAATATGTCCATAAGAATTAAAAAAACTATAAAACAATTTTCATTCTCCGATTAGATAAAAGGTTTATACTGATCAAGTAATATTTATGTTTGATCAGTCTCAAGAGTCAAGACAGACAATTCAAAAAAACTTTGAGTTAGAAGACTAGCCAAAGCAATTACATAAGCACTTTCAAATTCCAAGTAACTAGCTCCAAGAATTGAAAATCTGACCCTTTTATAAGTTTTTGTATTTCTGTGAATATGGGACAAGTTTTACTGCTAAAACTGCTAAGAAACAAAATTAAGGAATGCCTATTTTAGCAAACCTGAGGTGAGGGGGATAGAGAAGCTGCATCAACAGAATAGAGAGTCAGGGATTTTTTACCCAACTTGTAAAGAGCAACAGATGCATCTTGCTATTGTTTTAGATTAGTCGATCCCAGTAGTTCGAGGAGAAAATCAAGTCCTACATTGAGAATATGTTGCTTAATTTTCTTAGTTATAAAAAGGAGGAAAAGCAGAAGGATGTCATGGTTGCTGAAAAGATACAGTACCATCATCATCAATGAAAATAGTTCTTTGTTCCTCAGGTGAACATAAATGAGCAAGAGCCAAAGCTATACGTCTTTGGACAGCCTTCTCTCCAACTCGCATCAGATATAATAAATGCTTTAGTACCTACAAGGGCAAAAGGCAAGGAACACCTCTGAATATATACTGCAATAAGCCAAGAAATACAGCAAACCAAACGTACTGGCCCATTAATCTTCTCCTCTAATCTCTTCATTGTCTTTGCTACACGGTCCTTAGTTGCCTGTAATTGAAGTTATATTTTTCAATAAAACTTGGTTCAAAATATAAAACAAATCAAAACAAGATCAATATACACATATTAGGAAGCATGGATCTGGCAACATCAAAGTACTCAACATACCTAGATAATAAATTCACCATCTTGTAGCTTCTGAACACCTCCTACCTTGATAAAATCAGAGACATTATCCTAACAACAAAGACAAGAATACGAAGCCTGTGTCCAACCAATAGATCTCAATTTCACATTACAGCATTATGCAAAGAAACAGAACATGAAATCACAACAAAGGAATATTTTGATGTAGATTCACCTCATTCTCTGCAATACCATAAAGAGCAAATGCAGCATTATGTTGCAAACATCCATTTTTCGAGTCAAGAAGTTTAAGATGAGGCACCAAACTGCCATTGTAGACAATACCAGCTTGGTTGTGTGAGTCCTAGAGGGAAAATAAAAGGTCTTTGAGATAGAGCAAAAACGAGTCATTGTTCATCAGGAAAATGAAGCAAATCCAACCATATATAAGGAGAAAGAAACTAATGTGCTGTATTGTGGCAGATGGATATTGATATTAACAAGAACATTTTTTTAAAAAACATTTCCAAGAAGCATGAGGCATATTACAAAAAAGTGGTATAATATCAAAAAGTATCGAGAAAAAAATTATATTTTATTATCACTTACAAAACTGAATTTTCCCTTTCTTTGGAAGTATATAATGAAAGGGTCCAAGCATACATGATAATCAATCTATGGGAAAAATGAGAAAAGAGCATACCGTGTCGTTCCTCATCTGGTGTTAGAATAGCCTAGTAAAAGACAGTTGAAATTGTAGATATCAGGGCACAATTATGCTACAATTCAAGCAAGGAAGTGAGCCAAGAGAGCCCAGTCCAAAAAAGCAAAAGCCCAGGACATGTATACATATCATTGGAATAAAAAACACAGATGGGAAAGAACTAAAATGAGAACTGCTTTGCTTGTTAAGAATAGTGTTCCAACAATCACCAAACTGAAATTTTAAATTAATAAAATAGAGTAGTAACTACTAGAAGCAGCTGTTGTACAAAGCATATATGCTAGTGTACATACAGCATGCACAACTAGCACAGTATTGGGAAGTGTCCCAGCAAATACAACAATAACGAAAAAACCGTGAGTGTGTACAAACAAATAAATTCTCAAAATAGATAATATAAACTAGGTAAGCTTTTTTTTTCAAACATCACTCAAGCACATCAGACCCTAGACTGTCAAAGAGAACAAAATGATAACACGTATAGAACTGATAGAAGTTACTATGGCAAGGGTTTGAACCCTCGGCCTATGGGAAAATGACTCACTACACACTACTAGGCTAGCTGGTTAGGTATTAAACTAGGTAAGTTTGAACATTTTTTATGTATGAAAACCTTTTTACACTTTTCCGACAGGTGTGATTCAGCAAATAACCACATGCTTTGTCAGCTAAGACCTTGCAAGATCAGCTTCAGGATTGGGATTGGCTTTTGGGTAATATAATGGGGATTGGTATGATTAAATTCAGAACATTCAAGTTATGTACCACCATCATTTCCTGATCCAGTTAAAAACACGGATAACTACATAACCTTGCTAGATTGAGAAAAAAAGTTGCGTAGTCTAAGTGAATTTTCAGAAAATTGCCTAACCAACCGAAAATACCAGATGATGGGTAAGATCTAGACAATGCAAATAAGAGTCTTTATCAAGCACACTGATCTCTGTTTCACCATCTTCATAAACTTCATACAACATATCTTGTCACTTGTAAACTTTGAAACCAAAGTTTGGCTTTTACACCTTTGTAAGCAAGTTGATAGTTCAATCCAATGAGTTTCGGTAACTTCTGCTATTAGGAGGAAAGAACCATTTATGCTTTTAGTTATGTATGTTTCCATAATTGTTGATTGTTATTGTTCTCAATGATTTTAAAAGCACTAAGCGCCAAAATGAACCAAGGTCCCAAATCACGTGAGGTGCTAGGCGCTCGCCTAAACGCCCACTCGAGCAATGCGAGACACTCCAAAATATTAAAATATAAAAAATATATTTTATATATAGCAATGATGTCAACGGTGGAGGGAGATAGCACGAAGGCAACAATGATGGAGGGAGCTGCAAACAAAGGCAACAACATCGAATGTAGGGTTTCAAAGCAAGGTTAAGTTGTACGAGAGAGGAGGGGGGGGGGGACCATTCAATTGTAGGGCTCTTCTCTTTAGTTGGTTCGATTGAACCAATTTGCCTATTCAATCGAACCAAGCACGAACACAAGCCACCTTCACTTGGGTGCTCACCCGAGGCGCCCGACGCTTGGGCTCAGGCGAGCACCCAATCGATGCTTCAATGAATCACATTACCCAGAAGTTGTGCAAGGCACTAAAGCCTCGCCTCGCCCGAGCACCCAGGCTCCTATCAAAAACACTAATTGTTCCTAATATTTTCCCTTTTTTGGGCTTCAGTAGATATTTGATTGGAGTTGAAATATTTTCAAAAAAGATAATGATTATGCAATGCTCTTGTGAGTTCGCAAGGATTTGACTAATTGAATAGTTTTACATATTGGTTGCTTTTATTTCGACAACTTGATGAACACATATTAGAAACGTACATCCAATGCTTTTTCTTAATTGTTGTTCTAGTTTGCAATTACTACGAGAGCTAGAGACATTATTACTGAAATTAGTCCAAACATATTGCACATGCAACACTGGTAACTTGCCATTTTTCCCAATTAGGAAATTCTAGTCACATGATTTTGTTTATTCTATTTTGTCCTTGTTTTCGTTTCAGTTTAACCCGAATATTAGTTAAGAATTACAAATCTATATTGCAGGTTTTCATCTTTCATGGAGGTAAATTATAAATTGTGAGTAGCATCTTTAGGGGCCATGCCCTCATAAGACCTTATTAGTGTATTCCAAACTGCAGCTCACGTGTCCTTTTATGAATGTAAAAGAAGTTGATGTTTATTATAAATAATAATCTACTTGGAGAAATGTAAATTATTCACAGTTGAACCACATTTGCATGCAGATGATAGTCATATAGAAGAGCTTAGTGTGACAAGGTTGCAACATGGTCATTCATGTTTCCAAGTTCATTCTTTTCTTTTCTTTTATATGATTATTTACGTGTTTCAATATGAGACTGAATAAGATCATTTTGAACCATGTATGTAAATTCTTCATAGAAGAGCTTAGTGTAAATAAAATTTGTAATGTTTTGCTTTCAAACTCATCGCTTGGTCATGTGAAAAGAAAACTGTCTTTTCTATTGTCTGAACCAAGTTCGTGAAGTCTCTACCATTCCTTGGTAAGAAAGGGATTTGACAAAATTGCTTTATGGTTCAAAGCAAGGTAATCAAACTCACTTCCCTACCTAGGATCAAACAGGGGTTGCAAACTTGGAACCATAGGATAGGATCATAAGATCCTACAAATTATAAAAAATAAAAATAAATAATTTTAAGATACATACATATATTTAAAGAAATTTATAAATGAGTATATTCCATACAGGAACATCTTAACATTGTTTAGCAAAGATTAGTTACATAAGTATGGTTTCATATAAACAATTGGTTACATATATCACCATAACTTACATTGATAAATGGGTATGTAAATTGCTCATGTTGCATATCCTAACAATTTCTAAATTCTTAATTTCTTATAAGTATGACTTTCCTTTTATGTAAAGGAATATTGTGTTTGGCATATAAGATATAATTTTGCAACCCCTATGTTACACAAACATTATTATTGCTTTGTAGAACTTCAATCCAAGAATTATGAATTGCACTTTTTAATTATATTAAAGATAATACCTCACGGTATCATGTCATTATGATCAAACTATAATAGATATCATTAGATAGGAGATGGATGGGAAGAGAATGTATGAGATGAGAAGAGAGGAAACAGGATGGTAGATGGGAGAAGGTAGGAGGGGAGACATGAAGAGAGGTAGAAGGGAGGAGAGGAGAAGAGATGAGAGAAGAAGCGAAGAGAAGGAAAGGAGATGGAAAGAGAAGAGGGGGGAGAAGATGCGAAGAGAAAGAATGGAGATGGAAAGAGAAGAGGGGGGAGAGGAGAAGAGAAGGGGGAAGATGAGAGGAGAAGAAAGAAGCAGAGACCGAAAGAGAGGGTAGGAGAGGAAAAGAGAATCCATGCATATGGTGATTAGCAACAGTCGACGACGTTGACAGCAGTTCATTGTGAGTGGTAGCAATGGCTAAGGCTCGCCTTCTCATTGCTCCTACGGATTGCAGGAGAGAAGCACTGATCCATGACAATGAATAGCCAACCAGAAGATTCGCAACACTCTCGTTGAGAGGGATTAGGGCTCACGCTCTTCTCCTGACTCCTTTGTTGGCACCGCAAATCAATTCGCCTTGGATGGTGAGCGTTCATATATCCTGGGTTGACTAGACAAACTTGACTTGACTCGTCCGAGTCAGCCGATCTTACATGGTCGACTCACAAGTCGAGTCGATTCCACCCATTTACGTTGATCCGATCTGAATCGTCAGGCCTGATCTGGGCTGTAAGATTGCATGATCCTACAACCCAAATTAAGAGTTTGACAACTTTGATTCTGAGGCAACTTTAACATTTTCTTCTTCAACCAAAAAACAATGTTTAGATTCTCATGATTTTAAGCTAGCACTAAAGATAATATTGTTAGCCAAAGAACTTTTTTATAGATTCAAATCACCAACTTGAAAAGAATGGTGTGCAGCTTTGTAAAACTATCTGCTACATTCTATAAACAGTCCAAGGAATCAAAATTTTCTTTATTACCTAACATATAATGAAACAACCTGGACATTGTTTAAGGATTAAACCAGATGAACAAAAAGGTAATATACAATTCTAGTGATACCTTAATAAACCAATCACTGGCTGTAAAGCTCCCGCACGAAGAACTTCTTTCTTTATGTTAGGGGATGAATGAACCAGATTCCCAATAACACCAACTTAAATATCAAGAACATAATCTAAATATGATCTTGGAAAGAATCAATCACAACAAGCATAGTAAATGCAAATATCTTTATGATTTAAAAAATGTATGTTTATTATGACATATAAAAAAAGAAGGTATGATTAACCATATAAATTGTATTTTTAATGAAAATCTAGCATGTATGATTAACCATATATTTTTAAAGTTGCATAAGGGTTACCACAGCCAATAACAGTTCCATTGGGTATTGCATAACCAGAAAATATACTCATGTTGCATGAGATAGTTCCAAGATTTCTTGTTAGCTGGTCACCATAAAAATGAGGTACATCCAGTTAACTAATAGCACTACCAGCCAAAATAAATAAGTGTTGCAACACGTCAACGATGGAGGGAGATAGCTCGAAGGCAACAATGATGGAGGGAGCTGCAAACAAAGGTAGCGACATCGAATGTAGGGTTTTAAAGCAGGGTTAAGTTGTACGAGAGAGGGGGGCAGGGACCATTTAGTGCTAGGGCTCTTCTCTTTAGTTGGTTCGATTGAACCAATTTGCCTATTCAATCGAACCAAGCACGAACACAAGCCACCTTCACTCGAGCGCTCACCCGAGGCGCCCGACGCTTGGGCTTAGGCAAGCACCCAAGCGATGCTTCAATGAATCACATTGCCCAGAAGTTGTGCAAGGCACTCAAACCTTGCCTCACCTGAGCACCCAGGCACCTATCAAAAACACTAATTGTTCCTAATTTTTTTCCTTTTTTGGGCTTTAGTAGATATTTGATTGGAGTTGAAATATTTTCAAGAAAGATTATGATTATGCAATGCACTTGTGAGTTCGCAAGGATTTGACTAATTGAATAGTTTTACATATTGGTTGCTTTTATTTCAACAACTTGATGAACACATATTAGAAACGTACATCCAAAGCTTTTTCTTAATTATTGTTCTAGTTTGCAATTACTACGAGAGCTAGAGACATTATTACTGAAATTAGTCCACACATATTGCACATGCAACACAGGTAACTTGCCATTTTTCCAAATTAGGAAATTCTAGTCATATGATTTTGTTTACCAATAAGGTCTGAAATATCGTACCATACCGACGTTTCAATATTCGCTGGGTACGTGAATGATACTGTATACCGAGTGGTATACCGCGAGGTATATATATATATATATATATATATATATATATATATATATATATATATATATATATATATATATATATATATATATATATATATATATATATATATATATATATATATATATATATATATATATATATATATATTAGTGATTGAAAGAGGCGCTCGGGAGCTCGCCTAGGTGCTCGGGCGAGGCGAGGCGAGGCCCGAGCGCCTCGCTAATGTCCCAGGCGGCGCGCTTCAAACAGGCGCCGCCTGGGCGCGCTTCAAACAGGCGCCGCCTGGGCGCTCGCCCGAGCCCAGGCACTGGGCGCTTCGGGCGAGCGCCCGAGTAAACCAAGTGACCGAACCAGGATTTTAGGTTTGGTTCGGTCCTGGTTCGGTTGTTAGTTGGTTCAATCGAACCAACTAAACCGATGTAACCCTTACCCAAGTACCGAACCCTAACCCGCTGCCGCTGCCGCTCCCGATCTCGCTACTCGTCGCTCCTGCTCCCGCAACCGTTGCTCGTCGCTGTCGCTGCTCGCGCCTCCCGCGAGCCCTCCAGCTGCTCGCGCCTCCCGCGAGCCTTCCCGCTGCTCGCGACTCCCGCGAGCCCTCCCGCTGCTCGCGCCTCCCGTGAGCCCTCCCGCAAGCCTTCCCGCTGCTCGCGACTCCCGCGAGCGTTCCCGCTGCTCGCGACTCCCGCGAGCCCTCCCGCTGCTCGCGCCTCCCGCTCCCTTTCCTTTAGATTTTCTTAATTTAATAGCATATTTTTTATTTAAAATTTTAAATAATTATATTTATTAATTATATTATATATTTTTTTATTTTAGCGCCTCGCTTTGCTCGGGCGAGCGCCTAGCGCCTCGGGCGTTTTTGGACCTTGGCGCCTAGCGCTTTATAAATCACTGATATATATATATATATATATATATATATATATATACCGTCCGGTAAAGAGCAATCTATATACCGGGCTGCTGACGGACCGGTATTTACCCCCGTACTGGGCGATATTATTCGAAACTGTATACCTTGGTTACTATTCGACAAAAAAGAATAACATTCAAGTCCACAAAAACTTGGCATATGTAATTTAAATAGTACTCATGAGATACTCAAATTCAAAAAAGACTCTTAAAGAGACCAAAGGGCATAAGTACATTTTGAGCAACTAAATTTTGAAAAGTACATAATTTTACTTTTTGTTTCAAACGTTTTATTGTATCAAAACAAGATCTATGCTATGTTATACATGATAATTGTATACATGTTGAGGAATACCAAAATTCTATGCGATCAAAAAAGAGAATTTATCAAGAATATTAATTACTATAAATAGAACAAAACCGAATAGAAATAGTGATGAGTAACTTTGAGATATTATACTTGCTCTAGCCCAGTACTTATTAACTATAATACTAATTTCAGAAAATAAATGAAAAAGGACTGCATAAATTTGGATACAGAATAGGATAATGTGCCTAAAAATGATGTGTTTTAAGTTTGCATGTTTTTGATTGTCTCACTCTCATTATTTTGTTACTCCTTCAGTATCTCTATTATCTTCAGTTTGAAACTCTTATACATGGACAAGATAAAGGCACTTATGCTATGAAGTCCCAGAACTTGATCTAAGATTATTGAAAACATATCCAAGTAGGCAAGTAAAAAGTTCAAACCCTTAGTTTAAATGAACATGAATCCAATCATCTTAAGTCTTAACAATCTTGAACTGAACAACAAGACCTTATTAGACTTAAAAAGAATAATCTATGGAAACATGAAGATACAACTTACTTCAAAAGAGTTAGTGAGTTTAAACTCAGTTTCAAGAGAACGATGAAATTTTCTAATAATTTTTTTTTCAAAAAATCCATACAAAATATTCAACGATGCAGAAATCACATATTGCAAATTATTTTCTAAACAACCGTATTAAAAGAAAATCATTGCATCAAAAAGAGTTAAATATATAGTTAATAATATAATAATTTTACAAAAAAAATAGCATTCACAAGCTAAGTGGTAACATAAAACATGAATATTAGGCAACAAAAGATTCATTTAAAAAAAAAATTCTTTTAAGAGTTCCATACCTTTTTAATTTTCTGATATTTCTGCCTGTTCTCAGCCATGATGCTCTCCCTCATCTACATAAGCAAAAGGATATCCTCAAATTGGAGGAAATACTAAAAACTGGTCTAAACAAAATTCGTTCACTCAAAAGATCTAATAATTATATCAAATATCATATACCTGAACAAGAAGATCCAATTGCATTGATGGAGGCAAGAACTACTGGATCTATATGGATGTTATCCATTGGCTGCAATTACCAATTAATCTCAAGCATTATGGACTACAAAGAATATAACAGCTTATGAACTAATTTTATTAGTAAAGTAACTCATATAGCAAAGTTCTCCTAAATGGTAAAATCATCAAATAAGCAGCCCGATAACTTCAAGAAGGTAAAGTATACATATGATAATAAAACCATAACATTTGTGACACATATGTGGTGCTTATTTGCATTGTTCACCTTACTAATACGTACCATACCGTACCGATGTACTAACACATGGGGTATGATGAGGCATAGCAACAAACCAGTATATATTGCCCATACCAATTCCCTATTGGACTAGTATGTACCACCCATATTGTACAGTAAACCATGGTAAAATGAAACATGCTTATTTGGATAATAAGATCCATCTGTGCCTTAATTAGGTCATCTCATATTATCACTATCAATGCCAAGATGGCGAACTATCGATGAATATAATTGCAACAATTTTTTACACTATCATGGTTCAGAGACATAAGATAAAATTAACTGGTAAGGTCTTTTTATCCCAATATTAATTTTAAAAAAGAGATGAAGAATGGGAAGGCCAAGTGTCTAACCGAGAGATGTACGACCAGGTCATTTGTCAATTTCAAAAACATGGGTGGGCAAGGTAAAATCTTAACGAACCACAAGTAGAACATCTGGAATTCCCCCTCAAACTGATCTCAACTACTAATATCCCTAGCTTACCAGTTACCACACTAGTGTTCCTGTTGTATACATTCCATAAGCAACAGTATCACAATAATCATGGCCGCTTGTATATATGTTCAAAAAAATTGCCTTCAAACCTCAGCAGCATGCAGAAATTAAAAAAGAGCTGCATAACTAATAATCAGTATCCATTTAAACCTCCCCCTCCGGTTAAATAAACATGTTGCAGGTACCAAAACTTTTCATTTTAGTAATCTTTACAATATTTCATGCATCCTACTCATTATGCTTCTAATATCAATATAACTATTATGAACAAATTATTCCCTTAAATTATTTAACATCCATGAATTAAAATAATTAGTTATCTTCAAAAGTGTCTCATGAAACAAGAAATGATTTTTCCAAAGGAGACAAAAGCACTCTAGTTTACTAAATAGCATAACACAGAAACTTTAAGCAGGTGCACTGATCATTTTTGTTGACCTGGAGATGTATTATATTTATTAATAGCTTAAATATGCTATATAACTAATGGATTTTGATATATATAATTGTATATGTATATGTATATGTATATGTATATGTATAGTTACCAAATTGCATATATAAAGAAAATCCCATTCGGTGATAAAGCTGAACCTCAAGGATAGCTTTACTCAAACAGAAACCATGTTAGCCTTTTCGATAGCATTTTGAACCTACAAAATAATCTTGATTCACAGGATCATCAGTCATCTTAGTAGCAATAATAGCACTACCAGCCAAAATAAATAAGTGTTGCAACACGTATCATATTGGTGTCATTTAACTAATAAACATGTAAGAAAGTAAGAAGATAAATGATAATACTCATAAGTTAGATAAACATTCCAGCATCGCGTGAGTCAGTGATTATTTACAAATTCATGTTCATGTAATCATGAATGCGTTCATGTGGGATGTAATGGTCATTCGTTCATTTTAAATCAGTTTCTATCTGGGCAAATTCTAGAATTTACATTGCCACCAGAGAATGCAAATTGATGCAAAAAGAAAAAGAAACTAGCTACGTTTACTTCATCTACAAAAAATATAGAGAAAAAATTATGCGGGAAAACAAGTATAATATTCTAAGGATGATATTTTAAGCATAAAATTACATAAACTCGCAGAGAATACAGAAACTATATAGGTTAGATTCTTAAAACTTTTTCTCTAAAAATACCAGAAAGGCCTGAAGAGCACCTGACACTCAGCAAACATCTCATTTTTCACAGATTCGGCATCTCGCTCAAGCATCCTCTGCTCATTTCCAAGGTTCACACATTCTTGTCTAAGGAGAGGGATTTCTTTGTCTAAACTAGCTTCTCATACTTCTATTTGATTGTTTAAGATCTGTGTACTGTCTCCAATATGATCAGATATAGCATTATCTTTCTCAGCAATATTCTGTTGTGATTTCATACCAGTGTCTATAATTTCTTCCATCAAGGAGCTATTTCCTAATAATGAATTATTATATCCTCTTTCAGGAGATACACTTGATCTGGATATTTGGCGACTGTCATGATTCGAGGTACAAAAACAACTTTAGATCAATCATCTGTAATCTTAGTGCTGGTATTAGGACTGATCTCACACAATTCCTCCGTGGACATTCTTGAATAAGATTTAATTTGGACTTCATAACTAGCATCAAGAGATTGTTCCAACCAACTTGGGTGACCATCAGAAGGTTTGCTAGGTGGAATGTTGCCTCTTTGTGTAGTCATTACATTCTGATCATTTTCTCTTCTACTTAGCAGAGATGGTTCTCTATCCAAATCTAAACCAGATAAATTATATGAATCAAGATTATTCTTTGAAGAATCAGGGATTTGCAAATCATCCTCTTTGCAGCGATTATCCAGCTGTCCATCATTACATGATAGACTTTCCTCGGCATCATTATCTAAATGAACACAAGTATTTGTCACCAGTTTGTGCAAAATAACCGCATCAGAGATTTGATCTTTCACTGATCTCACTAATTCGACAACTGCTGAAGAATTGGTTGAAGAGTTTTGTTCCTTAAAATCTTCAAGGCTTCTCCTTATTGCTTCTTGTATATCAGCTTCTTCCTCAACTGTTCCTCTTGAAACATCTTTTACAGGTTTATCTAGAAATTGAGAACTTGTGTCAGGATTTTGAGACACACCTTCCTCCCAATCCACATCAGCTACTTCATTGCTGCTCTCAGCTAAAGGCGATTGGTTTTTTTTCAAGTCACTTTTTGGACTTGCAGTTATATCAGCAAAACCATTTGGAATTTCAGAAATTTTCTTAACTAGACCTTCCTCCCAACTGCAATCAAATTCAAAATCATTTGTGCTCTTATCTGAATGAACACATTCCAAGGGTAAATTGGATGATGAATATATTATCATCATCCGTAGCTTTCATCCCGCTGTCATCCTCTGAGAAGGAAATCTTAATTGCATCTTCACTACCATGAATAGCAATAACCAATACCATCAAGACAGACTCTTAGAAGCAAACTCTTATAAACATAAATCAGAATCTAGGAAGCAGATAAAGATACAATCTTAATACTTATAATAAAGGCTATATGCTAAGTAAAACTGAAAAAAATGATTGACGGAACAGTCTCAATGATATAAATGAGAAGAAATGATAATTAATAACAATAACACAAAAAATAAGCCCATCTTTTCAATTCAACTATTTGGAAGAAATGGGGAGCAGAAGACCAAGACTTGTTTTATTTTTTTCTCTTTTCCTCTTCTGAGACATGTTTTTTCTTTCCCGTCCAAACATAAGTGTGCAATAGAGTATCATTTAGGAAAAGTTGTTTCTTCTCAACTGAGGGAAATAGATAGCAGATTCTAGCAATTATATTTATTACTTTAGGGCTACTAATTTCAGGCGTTATGAATTTTCTTGCTCATTGTAGCAATTATTCACAAACATTTTGAAGAGTTTAAGCCTAGTTGTGTCTGAAAAAATTAAGATACCAATCCAAATCGGCTCAAGTGAAACCCGAATACTCAAATTAACCATTGAGGCCTCTTTTGGAACTTTAAATCCTCATGTGTCTCCCTTTTCACCCAGTATTACTCTCATTTACTCTCATCCGCATTCGCTTTCTCACACTTTTATTTGTGAAAGTTCATTATCGGTGATTAATGGTAATCAAGATATTGATTTAAATAAAGGAAGGATTCGAACTCAGGATATGATGAAATTTCAGTCTATTTTGAGATAGCAATTAGCTTTTTTTCTATGTTTTATCATCATTTTGTATAAAGATTAAACGTGATTATGGTCATTGTCTTATGTTTAGTCTCAACTAGGTTTATTCTCTTACATTTAGACCTAAATTAGGGATATTTAGGGTCAAATTGGTGGGACTAAAAAGATAAATTCACTTTCTCATCCTTCTAACCTGTTATTCCTATTCTTTCATGCCTCATACACACTGTATTCTTATTTAAAAATAATAAGTTATCATTAATAAGGATTCAATACTTCAAAATAATTTTTTTGTGAATTTCAATCATCTTTGGCGTTTTTTAAAAGAAAATTGGGATGTACTAATATTCAAACATATGGTACGTCGACACCGACTACACCAGTCTGTTCATGGGCCAATACCACCGATCAAAACGATACTGTGATCCATGATTGGATCATCCATGGTTGAATACGACTAATATTCTTTTGTTGTGTTGAGCTTTTATGTGGAAGAGGAACTTAGATTTGTAAAACGTATTTGTAGAGTTTACTTGAAATGAAGTTGTAAAACAAACTTCAAATCACCTTCATTTTTATGTTGTTGCGGCTAAGTAAGATAAACTTATTTCTAGAGCTTCTTAGCATTCTTTGCAAGTTTACATTACTATGAATATTATCTAAACACCTATTGCTATTAATTTTCACATGCTCAGAATAGTGGACTCCTTGACGTTTATGTTATGATATATGGTTTTCCAATGTTTGCAAAATATTACCAGATGACTTTGGAGATTTGGGGAAAAAAATAAATATTATTTGCTGGTTATTTGTCAATCTATAGGTAGAAAAAAAAAATATTTTTTCCATCACTAATCTTGCCATTACCAAAATTGATCTGACCAACAAAAGTTTTTATTGCCAAAACTCTTCAACAAGAATTTGTTAAACCATTCAGTGAAAATTATTATTCTCAATCAAAAAGTTTAATATAGCATGGAGGTAATTAAATTCTCATACTTGTTTAACAGGAAAAAAAAATACAGATTCACTTAAGGAGTATACTTTGGAAGAAAAACTCAATCCTCTAAAGAAATTAAAAGTCAAAATATTTCTATCTCTCTTTTTTTTTTTTTTGTTATTAGGGAGGAGAGGGAAAATACACCCAATGGTCTTGAAAAGGACAATCATTTCCCAGAATAGGTTCTTAAACAAGAAATATTAAATAAAAAGAAGATAAGATTAATTAATAGATCATCCGCATGAAAAAGATGAGATCACAAAATGAATCAGCTACATTTATTTCATTTGTGAAATGGAGATCACTTGCTATTGTTTTGTGCTACTTTATCCTCTCACTAGATTGTTGTCCTATGCTGCTGCTATCTTATTGGTGAGTGTTGCTGTGGTCCATCCATCCTATATTGTCTTATGATAACACTACTCGATCATGAGGTGTATGCTAAAAGGCTGCAATCAAAATTTCAAGCTTTTCACTGTGTTTCAGCATCTTATCTTTATTGTAGAGAAAGTTGAACAAAATTTTATTTCACTGTATTCATGGATGTCTAGTAACCATTCTCAAAGATCATTCTGCTTCAATCCAGTCTGCGAGTTCATAGGATCTGATTACTTCTACTTATCATTTTTGCTACTCACATGTTGCTACACCAAATCCGAACCTAAATAAGAATAAAGCCCAAAGCGACAATGTGGCAAGAAAAGAATGGAATGGAATGGAAGGAAATCACCATGGGACGGACCTTGTTGGCATACAGGGAGGGGCACACGATCACCCTCCCCGTACCTATGATTGGTTCCGTCAGCTCCCACCCTCAAACCACGAGGCAACCCTAGAAGAAGCAGCGCACATACCTCCTCCGTCTTCGCGATCATCGAACCAACCTGAAATCGATCGAAGAAAACTTAAAATCAGCCCTAAAATCTATGCATTTCGCTGAAAGATGAGGCGTTTCGAACCAAATGCTCACCCTCGTTCCCACCTTCGTTCCCGAGCCGAGACAGATCGAAGGGGGCGATGGGCTCGGTGGTTCTTGGAGACACAAATAAGATGAGCACGTGCGAAAGTTAATTTCCAATTAAATATATAATACGACGCTAAAATCTTATTAATCGAATTAATTTGGGGGCTTCGGAATCCAAATTAAGATTAACCAATTGGATTCGATTCAAGAATCACTCTCCGACAACGGTCCCACTATATATATCTCTCTCTCCTCCCCCACTCTCACTATGACTTCTCTCCCCTCGTCTCTCGCCTCTCGCCTCTCGCCTCTCGCCCCTCCTCTGCTCCCTTCTCGTCTCCTCGTTCGATTCCTCTCGCCTCGCCTCTGCTCCCGTCTCTTCTCCGCGTTCATTTCCTCTCGTCTCCTCACCAGAAATTTAGTCGTCCATGGAGCCCGTCGACCTCGTACCGAGCGGGTACAGGTTCCTTCCCACGGCGGAGGAACTCGTGGTTGACTACCTCGCAAACTGGGTCGCCGGCGCACCCCTCCCTGGCCGCGCTGTCGCCTTCGCCGACGTCTACGGCACCGAGCCGTGGAATCTTCTCGGCGGCGATCGGCATGAAGGCTATTTCTTTGCGGAGCGGAAGCCTAAGAACAACGGCGGCTCGCGCGTGGATAGAAAGGCCGGCAGCGGTTCTTGGACTCTGTACAAAAAGCAAGAACCCGTGAAGTCCATCGTCGGCGGGCGCGAGATGGTGGTGGGGCGAAAAAGCTGCCTATCCTTCAACGATGGCCGTCGGAAGAACTCCGGGTGGACAATGTACGAGTATCAGATGTGTTCATCCGGATTCGAGAGACGAGTTCTCTGTCACGTTAAGAGAAGCTCGCATCAGGCCATCTCCGGAGGCACCACCATCAAAACGGTTGAGTCCACCTTCACGGAGGCCGCGACAGACACGGTCACCGGCGACAGCTTCGTTGGGCGGAAGAGAAACAGAGAGGAATCTTCTACTCTCTCAAAGAAGCCATGCTGGGGGTTGGTTGCACATTCCAGCACAGCATTGCAGTCCGACGTCTCACCACCTCCAACCGCGGTTGTCCAACATCCACCCCCGGAGAGTCATCTTTCCTCGGTCGTCTCCGTTGCACCGAACGAAGCCGGAGTCCCAGCCGCCTCTCCATCATCAACGGACGTTGGTGGAGGTGAGCACTTGATAACTGCGGAAGATCTCGAAGCATTCTTGGCTTCGTATTCGTCGTTGGTAGATCAGAACTGCACCGACGATGCTTTCATCACCAGAGACGTTGAAGCCTTCGTCGTCTCACCACCTCCAACCGCGGTTGTCCAACATCCACCCCCGGAGAGTCATCTTTCCTCCGTCGTCTCCGTTGCACCGAACGAAGCCGGAGTCCCAGCCGCCTCTCCATCATCAACGCCACTGATAAGTGCGGAAGAACTCGAAGCATTCTGGGCTTCGTCGTGGGTCGATCAGAACTGCACCAGAGAGGTTGAAGAGGTTGAAGCCATCCTGATCTCGGATGACACCGACACAGCCTCGACTACCATCCCGAAGGAGGCCTCGCCGTCAGGCCTCGTCGATCTTCTCTTGATTCCCGATGACACTCGGATTGATTCGACCACGGTCGCAGAGGTTCCCTCCTCAGCGTCGTCGATAGACTTGGTTGCGTGTGAGCAGATGTATAGCACCGACTTCTTCACGAGCCTGGAACATGTCCATGACTTCTTGATGTCCGATGACACCTTCACATTCACTGCCTCGACCACGATCCCAGGGGCCTCGCTAGGACAACATAGATTATAATGTCCGATGACACCCCAATTGATTCGACTATGACCTCTGGAGTTATAGCTTGATTCTATGAAACCTTATACCGAAAATGATGTTTGGACGATTGGATGTTCAAAGAGAAAGAGTGAGATCATATTTGACCAATCATCTTTCTGAAACATGTTCTAACTTTTTGTTTCTGAGTGAATTCCACAGCAACAATAACAAACAACAAAGTCAACAATCCCAACAAAGCAGCAAGTCAATCCATCACTGAATACCAACCACAGGTGTGCAATGATACTATAGAAAACTTTAATCAGAACCATCACTTAAATTATCACTGAATCGATAAAGAATTACATGGTTTGAAGCATTTGGCAATGGCCAAAACAATTCTGAATTGTCAACTGATATGCAAAATATTAAACACACACATCATGAAAGGAAATACAATCTCTCCAGAAGTCTTGTTGATATGATATGGTCGGATTTCAAGAGCGACAAGAACGCCTACATCATGTTAAATTCGTTAGATGAATAAAAATTCATAGTATCAGCAACTAATAAGCCACTGTTAAGAAATACAAGACAATTGAGATTAAAAAAAAATGATCAAATTGCATCTAAATTATATATTCAGAATTTTGAATGAATTTAAACAACCAATTTGAGTCTACTATTCCAGCTTTGGAAGTCACAAATGAATTCAAATAACTAATATCAATTCTACAAAACAGTAAAAATTGTCGGAATAGGGAGTAACTATGTCGGGTATCAAAACAAATGATAAGAACAAATAACGCTCCTGAGAAGATTGGAACAAACAAAGACATGGGCCTAAAGACCCCTAATCTTCATTCGTGTTAATATAGGACTAGTACAAGCACATAAATCAGAAGAACTTTGACTTCTTACCTGCCGCAAGCTTATCAAGAAAAAATGTAATCCTAATTCCTTTTGCAAACGTTGTAGCATTCAAATTCTTCTGGTCACTCCACTATTTAAATCTCTAGAGGCAGAACAGGAGGTTGGATTAACTCCTATTCCTCCTTTGGGGAATGAATTGTAACATGATCTAGCAAAGGAGTCATGGGGCCTTGCTTTCCTTTAGGATCTCAATCCAGCATGATCATTACTTTAATCGGAGATTTAGTTCGTCAATTTTGTCATATTTGAAACAAATATTAAATAAGCTTTAACTAAATTTTGAAAGAATTGAATGTTGCTAAACTTAATCCAAATGCCCTGAGTAACTTCTTTAGAGAGATCAAGAAGAACACAAATATGAGTAAATTTACCTTTAAACATATATTTCGTATCATAAAATCAGATAGATATATATACACATATAATACCAACAAAAATAATAAATCAATATGTTCCAACTATTTAATGTTGGCTACATACATCTCCCTCTACCTCTATGCAAAGCAACACCCTCTACCAAATTTATTATATTCCATATCATATAATAATAAATCTTTAATTATTATTAGACTCTGTGCAAAGCAATATCCTTGATTAATTAACACTTATTAAACTTTCAATAGATTTTGGTAAAGTAATCTTCCATCTCACTCTACCTCACCCCAAACTAATTATTTCACTTGCAGGATTAAAGTGTACCAAACAGTATCAGAGAGAAAACGAATTAACTGCAGATTAGATTCTAAAGTTCATTTGCAGTAAAAAGAAAACGAAAGGGGAGTCCAGTTTGGCCTTGACATATGTAATTAATCATGCATGCCATAGGTAATTAACTGCAGGCTTTTTTAAAATCAAAAGATCATTTTTTTTTATATTGATGATTGGATATTTCAAGTGCAAAATTAGAGGTGTACCAAACAGCATCAGAGAGAAAAGAACCATTGGTTCCAGAAGGCTAGTGCTTACCCCCGACATGGCCCCCTTCGGAAATAGATGTTTAGTACAGAAAGGCTCCAACTGTACAAGCCTCCAGCAACAGCAGCATGAGTTAGAGAAGATGCTGTCAAAAAGGAATAGTTAGGTAAGGGATTTTCTCAGATTCGGCCTCAAAGCTTTACCAAAGTAGTTGCGGATCTCTGGAGTTATTCTCTGGATTAGATGGGAATGCCTGCGGAAGTTCATCAAGGTAGAATCAGCAAATGAGAATGCGAGGCAATCAACACTAAATACACTCAGGAGTTCAAGAGAGTGAAGTAAAAAAGAGAGATTTTATGAGAGAGCACCCTGGACGAGTGTTGATTTTCTCGAATTGCTCTAAAATAAAGATGACACAATTGTGCCTCAAGGACATGGCATGGAATGCCTCCGACAATTCGTACATGCTGGAGACATTGTCTACGCAAACTTCCTGCACAATGAAGCATACTCAACGCATCTAAGGACCACAGGCTAAATTTCATTACAACAACTAGTGAAGCTTCTGAGAATGGGAAAAAAAAAAGACAATGTAATTTCTACCCACTTGTGCAATGGCATATTCACATAGGCATTTAAGACCCTCAAGAAGATACTGATCTGCAGCTTGTAGAAGATCTTGCGCGATATCAGTAGTGATCTCAACCGATCCTGTGTATATGAATCTGCAAATGAACAACCAAATATTGTCAGACATCAGAACCTTCAGTATCATGACCAGAAGAAGGAACTACACTTACCTCATCATCAATTCAAAGACCTCCCATCTTATGTTAGGAATCTCAATGTCTCTTGCATCCTTCTCCTATAACAAAGTTGAAAGAGCAAGATATTTTCAATCAGATCTTACCAGACAAGAAAATAGTAAATTACCAAGCACTTCCAGAAAGAAAACTTTTCAAAAAACTTAGTTCATACCATGATACTATTATAAGTTTCGAAAAGCTTATGAATGTTTCATTCATGTCATATTGGGCCAGTATGATACTATGATATCAGCATGACATCCGTGAGATGCCTTTTTCACATAATTTTTGTTCATCAGCAAGCATGAAACCCATCATATATCTTGCCTAACATGCCTTATCATGGTGGCACATTTCCAGCAAATGATATTCTGACAAAAAGTTAGATTCTTGATAACACTGACAGAAGGGCATGTTATGAGTTTCGGGATGCATCAAACTACATAATATTTGCACCCTGGTGACATGAAGGGATCAGCTTTTATAAGCTTTGTGACTTCTCTTACAAATCAGCATTTCTAATATGCATCATGTACTAAGACCATCTTAGTGATCAAAGATATGATTCTCACCTTCTACATGATTATTTATGTACAGATAGGGCCATAAGGGATTTACATTAGCATTTACAAAGCAACAAACTTTTGAGGTGGCAACTTAGTATTTAATTTATCTAATTGAAAAACTTGTTCACCATTTTGTTGTATTCAGTAACCAAAGCACATCAAAACAGAAAGATATGCATCTTTGCATGGCATATAAATGCTTTATTTATGACACGTGCTATAGCATCTTTATATCAAATAATAGCCGTTTTTTGACAACATTATTTCCATACATCTGATCATGGTAACAGCTTAATTCTGAAGAAAAACAAGGATGGTTGACACATGAGTTCCCTTACCCGGTAGCCACCATCAAACATTGCACGAAATGCATCCGAAGAAGCAAGCAGAGCAATTCTGTGTGCATAAAAGCACTTGCCTGGATAAGAACAGATAATGAACATTTAGATATTTAGCACATAACTAATAGCTTCCTTTTAAATGAGGAATGTAGCATACATAAGTTACTACATATGGTAAGAATAGTCCAGAACCTTCAACTAGAAAGGTAACATCTGATAGCGTGGAGCTATTCACATACTGCTCGCCCAGGTACACCTACATGAACAACTTGATTAGTACTATTACAGGTATATAGCTCTGTTATAGCATACTAGACAGACTCGTCGGGGTCATGTATTTCTATATGATAGCATGTACAAGTTTTGTTACGTAGCAAAACATATTCGTACACAATGGATGCACATGAAGTCCCAACATCAAACATTCAGGATATTGATTATTTAGATATCAATTATGACATGTGATTCTTTTTTTTTTCGTCTTGAGCAGTAATCTACTAATGTATCCATGTTCGTTTCAACTAAAATAGGATTGCTGATTTCAAACACAAGCAATCCACTTAAGAGGTCAAAACTGCAAAATTAATGCCTCCTCTTCACTAATAAGAATACCCAGTAGTTCATTCATTGTCGTAAGGCATATACTTTTGCCTCAATTTCTCCAATGATTTATAACAATTAGATCCCAAATCCGCATCTCTTTTCTAGCATATGCATATTGCAAGATAAGTGATATTATAGATAAGCAAACAATTTTCATTCTCTATTTAGATAAAAGGTTTATACTGATCAAGTAATATTTATGTTTGATCAGTCTCAAGAGTCAAGACAGACAACTCAAAAAAACTTTGAGTTAGAAGAAGACTAGCCAAAGCAATTACATAAGCACTTTCAAATTCCAAGTAACTAGCTCCAAGAATTGAAAATCTGACCCTTTTCTATATGTTTTTGTATTTCTGTGAATATGTGACATGTTTTGCTACTAAAACTACTTAGAAACAAAATTAACGAATGCCTATTTTAGTAAACCTGAGGTGAGGGGCATGGAGAAGCTGCATCAACAGAACCGAGAGTCAGAGATTTTTTAGCCAACTTGTAAAGAGCAACTGATGCATCTTGCTGTTGTTTTAGATTAGTCGATACCAATAGTTCGAGAAAAAGATCAAGTCCTACATTGAGAATATATTGCTTAATTTCCTTAGTTATAAAAAGGAAGAAAAGCAGAAGGATGTCGTGGTTGCTGGACAGATATAGTACCATTATCATCAATGAAAATAGTTCTTTGATCCTCGAGTGAACATAAATGAGCAAGAGCCAAAGCTATACGTCTTTGGACAGCCTTCTCTCCAACTCGCATCAGATATAATAAATGATTTAGTACCTACAAAGGCAAAAGACAAGAAACACCATGTCTACATCCATTAAACAGATCCATCAATTAAAAGTAGATCCTTATCGTTCTGAATATATACCGCAATAAGCCAAGAAATACAGCAAACAGAACTTACTCGCCCATTAATCTTCTCCTCTAATCTCTTCATTGTCTTTGCTACACAGTCCTTAGTTGCATGTAATTGAAGTAATATTTTTCAATAAAACTTAGTTCAAAATATAAAAAAAAATCAAAACAAGATCAATATACACATTAGGAAGCATGGATCTGGCAACATCAAAGTGCTCAACATACCTGGATAATGAATTCACCATCTTGTAGCTTCTGAACACCTCCTACCTTGATAAAATCAGAAACATTATCCTAACAACAAAGACAAGAATAAGAAGCTTGTGTCCAACCAATAGTTCTCAATTTCACATTGCAGCATTATGCAAAGAAACAGAAAATGAAATCACAACAAAGGAATATTTTGATGTAGTTTCACCTCATTGTCTGCAATACCATAAAGAGCAAATGCAGCATTATGTTGCAAACATCCATTTTTTGAGTCAAGAAGTTTAAGAAGAGGCACCAAACCGCCATTGTAGACAATACCAGCTTGGTTGTGTGAGTCCTAGAGGGAAATTAAAAGGACTTTGAGATAGAGCAAAAACGAGTCGTTGTTCATCAAGAAAATGAAGCAAATCCAACCATATATAAGGAGAAAGAATTCAATGTGCTGTAGTGTGGAAGATGGATATTCATATTAACAAGAACATTTTTTTTCAAAACCATTTCTAAGAAGCATGAGGCATATTACAAAAAAGTGGTATAATATCAAAAAGTATCAAGAAAAAAATTATAAATCATTATCACTTCTAAAACTGAATTTTCCCCTTCTTTGGAAGTATATAATGGAAGGGTCCAAGCATACATGATAATCAAGCTAAGGGGAAAATGAGAAAAGAGCATACAGTGTGTTATTTACTCATCCGGTGTCAGAATAGCCTAGTAAAAGACAGTTGAAATTTTAGATATCATGGCACAAGTATGCTACAATTCAAGCAAGGAAGTGAGCTATGAGAGCCCAGTCCGAAAAAGCAAAAGCCCGGGACATGTATACATATCATTGGAATAAAAAACACAGAAGGGAAAGAACTAAAATGAGAACTGCTTTGCTTGTTAAGAATAGTGTTCCAACAATCACCGAACTGAAATTTTAAATTAATAAAATAAAGTAGTAACTATTAGAAGCAGCTGTTGCACAGAGCATATATGCTAGTGTACATACACCATACACAACTAGCACAGTATTAGGAAGTGTACCAACAAATACAACAATAACAACAAAGCCGTGAGTGTGTACCAACAAATAAATTCTCAAAATAGATAATATAAACTAGATAAGCTTTTTTTTTTTCAAACATCACCCGAGCACATCAGACCCTAGACTGTCACAGAGAACAAAATGATAACATGTATAGAACTGATAGAAGTTACTATGGCAAGGGTTTGAACCCTCGGCCTATGGGAAAAGGACTCACTAACACTACTAGGCTAGCTGGTTAGGTAATAAACTAGGTAAGTTTGAATATTTTTTATGTATGAAAACCTTTGTACACTTTTCCCACAGAAGGTGTGATTCAGCAAATAACCACATGCTTTGTCAGCTAAGACCTTGCAAGATCAGCTTCAGGATTGGGATTGGCTTTGGGTAATATAATGGGGATTGGTATGATTAAGTTCAAAACTTTCAAGTTATGTGCCGCCATCATTTTCTTATCCAGTTAAGCACATGGCTAACTACATAACAGTTCAACACAGCAATTGGTATGATTAAGCTCAGAACTTTCAAGTTATGTACCACCATCATTTTCTGATCCAGTTAAACACATGGTTAACTACTTCACAATTCAACACTACTTTAACTAATGTTATTAGCAGCCTGAGTAAGCAATTTAGCGAGTAGCATGAACGAAATAGAAAACCAGCCAAACCAGAACTTTCAAGTTATGTACCACCATCATTGTCTTATCCAGTTAAACACACGGCTAACTAATTAACGAAATAGAAAACCAACCAACCCTATTGTTCATATATCACTGACCAAGATAAGAAGTGAATGTCATCCTTGTACCAGAACCATGACCCAAAATGTTCCATGTTTTTTGTAACTAATATAGATTGAGTATCGAACTTATCCCTTTTTAATGGTCCTTTATGCAGATCTTAAGTTTTCAAATAGAAGATTAAACATAGAACTATAATGCCCTACATGAGAAAGAAAATAAAAGAAATAGCTGAATAAATTATCACTGACGACAGGTTTAAATAATGTCCCTAGTAACAAAAACATATAGTGAGAAAATTGATCAAGAACAGCAATGCTGAATAAATCAAGTATTTATAGATCAAGAAATAGCAAAAATGTTAATTTAAATATAAAATGTCAGATTTATCATACAACAAAAGAAAAGGCTAAACATTAAAGGGTAAAATATATTTATAACCTGGGCCAGCCTTCCAAGAGCAAAGACAGACATTGCCTTAAGTTGAATATCTGGGGACTGAAGCATCTCGATCAGAGGGCGGACAGCACCTCTCTGAACAATATGCACCTGCAAGAAATCAAGGTTGCAGACAAATGTCAGAAACAAGAGCATATCCTGGTGCAAATTGTTATTATACTTTGATAGGCCAAAGAGAAAAAAAGTCAGGTGACAAAGTGCCTTGCAATCTGAATCGGCTGAAGCAAATTGCCCTAATAGTAAAGCTGCTTCCCTTTGACTCTCCGTGCAACATGAACTGCAATTAACCATGCTAGATTGAGAAAAAAAGTTGCGTAGTCTAAGTGAATTTTCGGAAAATTGCCTAACCAACCGAAAATAGTTGATGATCGATAAGATCTAGAATTACAATGCAAATAAGAATCTTTATCAAGCACACAGATCTCTGTTTCACCATCTTCAAAAACTTCTTACAACATATCATGCCACTTGTAAAGTTCGAAGCCAAAGTTTGGCTTTTACAACTTTGTAAGCAAGTTAATAGTTCAATCCGATGAGTTTCAGTAACTTTTGTTATTAGGAGGAAAGAACCATTTATACTTCAAGTAATGTATGTTTCCACATTTGTTGATTGTTATTGTTCTCCAAGTTTTTAAAAGCACCAATCACCAAAATGAACCAAGGTCCCAAATCGCCCAAGGCGCTAGGCGCTCGCCTAAACACCCACTCGAGCAAAACGAGACACTCCAAAATATTAAAATATAAAAAAATTATTTTATATATAGCAACGACATCAATGATGGAGGGGGATACCACGAAGGCAACAATGATGGAGGGAGCTGCAAACAAAGGCAGCGACAGCGAATGTAGGGTTTCAAAGCAGGGCCAACTGTACAAAGGGGGGGAGGGACCAATTAGTGTTAGGGCAATTCTCTTTAGTTGGTTTGATTGAACCAATTTAACTGTTCAATCGAACCAAGAACGAACACAAGCCACCTTCACTTGGGCGCTCGCCCGAGGCGCCCAACGCTTGGACTCAGGCGAGCACCCAAGCGATGCTTCAATGAATCACATTGCCCAGAAGTTGTGTAAGGCACTCAAGCCTCGCCTCACCCGAGCACCTAGGCACCTATTGAAAACACTGATTGTTCTTAATTTTTTTCCTTTTTTGGGCTTCAATAGATATTTAATTGGAGTTGAAATATTTTCAATAAAGATTATGATTATGCAATGCTCTTGTGAGTTCGCAAGGATTTGACTAATTGAATAGTTTTACATATTGGTTGCTTTTATTTCGACTACTTGATGAACACATATTAGAAACGTACATCCAAAGCTTTTTCTTAATTGTTGTTCTAGTTTGCAATTACTAGGAGAGATAGAGACATTATAACTGAAATTAGTTCGCACATATTGCACATGAAACACCGGTAACTTGTCATTTTTCCCAATTAGGAAATTCTAGTTATTTGATTTTGTTTATTCTTTTTTGTCCATGTTTTCATTTCAGTTTAACCCAAATATTAGTTAAGAATTGCAAATCCATATTGCAGGTTTTCATCTTTCATGGAAGTAAATCATAAATTGTAGATAGCATCTTTAGGGGCCATGCCCTTATAAGACCTTATTAGTTTATTCCAAACTGCAGCCCACGTGTCCTTTTATGAATGTAAGAGAAGTTGATGGTTATTAAAAATAATAATCTACTTGGAGAAATGCAAATTATTCACAGTTAAACCACATTTGCATGCAGATGATAGTCAAATAGAAGAGCTTAGTGTGACAAGGTCGCAACATGGTCATTCAAGTTTCCAAGTTCATTCTTTTCTTTTCTTTTATATGCTTATTTACATGTTTCAATATGAGACTGAATAAGATCATTTTGAACAAAGAGCTTAGTGTGACTAAAATTTGTAATGTTTTGCTTTCAAACTCATCGCTTGGTCATGTGAACAGAAAATTGTCTTTTCTATTGTATGAACCAAGTTAGTGAAGTCTACCATCCCTTGGTAAGAAAGGCATTTGACAAAATTGCTTTATGGTTCAAAGCAAGGTTATCAAACTCACTTCCCTACCTAGGATCAAAAAGGGGTTGCAAACTTGGATCATATGATAGGATCATAAGATCCTACAAATTAGAAAAAAATAAAAATAAATAATTTTAAGATACATATATATTTAAAGAAATTTATAAATGAGAATATTCCAAACAGGAACATCTTAACATTGTTTAGCAAAGATTGGTTACATATATCACCATAACTTACATTGATAAATGGGTATGTAAATTGCCCATGTTGCATGTCCTAACGGTTTCTAAATTCTTAATTTCTTATAAGTATGACTTTCCTATTATGTAAAGGAATATTGTGTTTGGCATATTAGATATAATTTTGCAACCTCTATGTTACACGAACATTATTATTGCTTTGTAGAACTTCAATCTAAGAATTATGAATTGTACTTTTCGATTATATTAAAGATAATACCTCACGGTATCAATGTCATTATGATCAAACTATAACATATATCATTAGATATGGGATGGATGGGAAGAGAATGTACGAGATGGGAAGAGAGGAGAAAAGATGGTAGATGGGAGAAGGTAAGAGGGGAGATAAGAAGAGAGGTAGAAGGGAGGAGAGGAGAAGAGATGAGAGAAGATGTGAAGAGAAGGAAAGGAGATGGAAAGAGAAGAGGGGGGAAAAGATGCAAAGAGAAAGAATGGAGATGGAAAGAGAAGAGGGGGGAGAGGAGAAAAGAAGGGGGAAGATGAGAGGAGAAGAAAGAAGCAGAGACCGAAAGAGGGTAGGAGAGGAAAAGAGAATCCATGCATATGGCAATTAGCAACAGTCGACGACATTGACAGCAGTTCATTGTGAGTGGCAGCAATGGCTAAGGCTCGTCTCCTCATGGCTCCTACGGGCTGCAGGAGAGAAGCACTGATCCACGACAATGAATAGCCAACCAGAAGATTCGCAATACTCTCTCGTCGTGAGGGATTAGGGCTCACACTCGTCTCCTCGCTCCTTTGTTGGCACCACATATCGATTCGCCTTTGAAGGTGAGTGTTCTTATATCCTGGGTTGACTCGACAAACTCGTCTTGACTCGTCCGAGTCAACCAATCTTACATAGTCGAGTCGATTCCACCCATTTACATTGATCTGATCTGAATCATCAGGCCTGATTTGGGCTGTAAGATTGCATGATCCTACAGCCCAAATTAAGAGTTTGACAACCTTGATTCTGAGGCAACTTTAACATTTTCTTCAACCAAATAACAAAGTTTAGATTCTCATGATTTGAAGCTAGCTCTAAAGACAATATTGTTAGCCAAAGAACCTTTATATAGATTTCAAATCACCAACTTGAAAAGAACGATGTGCAGCTTTTTAAAACTATCTGCTGCATTCTATAAACAGTCCAAGGAATCAAAATTTTCTTTATTACCTAACATATAATGAAACAACCTGGACATTATTTAAGGATAAAACCAGATGAACAAAAATGCAATATTCAATTCTAGTGATACCTTAATAAACCAATCACTGGCGGCTGTAAAGCTCCCGCACGAAGAACTTCTTTCTTTATGTTAGGGGATGAATGAACCAGATTCCCAATAACACCAACCTAAATACCAATAACATATAATCTAATTATGATATTGGAAAGAATCAATCACAACAAGCATAGTAAATGCAAATATCTTTAAGATTTAGAAAATGTATGTTTATTATGATATATAAAAAGAGAAGGTAATAAATACTATTTTAATGAAAATCTAGCATGTATAATTAACAACATATTTTTAAAGCTGCATAAGGGTTACCACAGCCAATAACAGTTCCATTGGGTTTTGCATGCCCAGAAAATATACTCATGTTGCATGAGATAGTTCCAAGATTTCTTGTTAGCTGGTCACCATACAAATGATGTACATCCAGTTAATAATTTCAGTAGGAATTATTTGGCTAATATTCTTTTCCAAGCTATGCCAAAGCTGACAATTATCAACTAATTAACATCCATGATAATTCCAAGATGTATATCTTGTTGAGTCTATGACATCATTGACTCTTGAATGCCCTTCTTATTTGATAGTGTTTTAGATTGCTAGAAGAAGTATGTCATTTCCATTCTGTCACAGAAATATTCATGATTCTGAAAAGTGAAAACATTGTACTATGTCAAATTATTTAAATTGGTCAGTATTCGACAGTGAGTTCACATGGAATTCCTTTAAATCTAATTCAAGATTAGGCAACGGCTGATGGCTCACAGAATCATGAAGACAGCCTAGATGTGTCATCTTCCCTCAAACATAGTTGCTTGACCTTCATTACTTCTGCCACTTTCTAGATTGGCTCCAACTACTACGTGAACAACCTAGTTACCAAAAATCTTCAAGTATCACTTCCCATGTATATCTAACACTATGAGTTATAAGTTTCTACCTAAGAATCTTCACTAAACCTTTTCATCTACTTGTCAAGTCAAAGTGTCCCATGAACTAAGAAGTCAAAGAACGTGACAAGATTAACATCTTTGACTAGACTTTTTTGACCTGGACCAGTCAGTTCAAATGTTCTCAACTAAAAAAAAATGTCATTCATCACTATTTCTCTAACCTAGCTGTATGTGGTCCAACTCTGAAACAACCAAGCTAATAAGAAGTTTGTATTCATGCTGAGTCTTGAACTAACTGGTTCAAGAAAATAACATGACATGAGATATGTTATAGAAAGATTGGTGTCCACAAGATGCTCTCCCTCCTTAGATCAGGAATAACCATTATTTTCCAGAATTTGTATGCCTGCATCACCGTCTATAATATAAGCCAAGTGCTATCACTTGGCAATCATCGATATCTGGCACTATCCTTGACCAAGTCACTAAGAGTGAATGGAGGAAACAAAGTGAGGGGAAGTTGATTGGTGGGAGTCTAGGGCAAAGGAGAGAACCGAAGCCCAAAAACTAGGAAGGAAGAAAAGTGATGAAACAGATAGTGGGATCAGGGCATAAGTGAAGAGTAGAGATGGAACTAAAGAGTGAGAAACTGTATATAGGATTCAAAGAGGGTTTCTCTCTCTTAAGATTTTAACCTTTTTTAAGGTGCAAAAAAAAAAATTCTTCGTGTGCACTTCAGGCAACTTGGAGCATGGGACGGGTCGGCCAGTCATTTGACCTGATCATTAGTATAACAGGTAGGGTTTGAACACATTCAAGATGATCCGAACTTGACCTGAGTTGAACCCTACCAATAATACTGAGTTGCCAAGCTTGACTGTATAATGCTCCGTATGACTCAAACCTCCATATAAATAACCTAAGATTCAATTTGCACAAATCCAAATCATGAAATAAGATACAATCATAGTCCACATCTTCATGCTATCAAGACATATGTTGAACTGCATTGACTCACCGCCTCATAATGGATGGCAGCATCCTCTGATTGAAGCATGAGAATCAGTGTAGGAAGAGCATTGCAATCCACAATCTGTAAAGTAATTTTAAACCAAAAAATAAGTAAAATAGCACCCTTAAATTATTCCATATCAAAGTAAGATTAAAACAGTTAACATAATAACCTGGTTCTTGTTACTATAATTTTTAAATGACAATGTCCGCAAGGCACCTGCAGCTGCTCTCTGTACCTTAGCATCGGTAGACTTCAGTAGTTCAACGAGAGGCGGTATCCCACCTTCGATCCTGCATGGTACATAACCATCAGGAAAAGGAAACATGCTAAATAATTCATAAAGGCAACTAAGTATCATGTGAAAGAACCTGACAGAAGTTTTGATATTGCTGTTTTCATGAGCAAGATTAGTAATTGCATCAGCTGCTCTCCTAATAACACTATTAACTACCTGGCAGTTGAAACCTTTTTTATGCCTTTTTAAGAAATCAACAAGCAAAGGCAAGGCACCCGCATCAACTATGAGTTGCTGATGTTCAGGCTGTTACAACAAGAGAAGTTTCATGAGAAAAGTCATATAACTTCATAGTGATGAAAATGTTCCCACAATCCAAAGAAATATTTTTTTTTTAATTAACAGTAGAAGCTAAACATTGATTAAGACACAAAATTTTAGTTCCTTGTGTGCAAGCACGAAAAATAAATCCAATTAAGTAAATATATTATCATTCTACTAAATCAAATGCAAAAAAATAATCTTCATAGCAAGAGATGACTAAATGAAGTGATTTCTGAACTTCTCCAAATTTTCATATTACAACCTTTGTCATTCATAGTTTCATACTACACATCTTGGAACAGAAGAGAAGTTGGATCAGAAAAGTGAGATCTAAATCAATAATTTTATAATTTCTAATGTAAGTTTTTATACACAGAAGCATGAAGTAACAGAGTAGACTTTGGTAGAAAGACCAGCATCAGAGGATAATAAATGACTTGCTAGCTATAGCAACCAATCGAAGATGACACAAGGCAAAAATCCCAGTCCTGATGCCAAAAGGATGTAGGACAAGTTCAAGAAAATGCTTCAATAACAACTTGACATAAAAATGACCAAAAACATCTCTGGTGACTTGATGCAGAACAGGATAAAAAAAAGTGTTATAGTGACAATGTGCAGGATGTGATGAAGAAGAAGAGATATGATACTAATTTGAAATAGGATATGATGAAAAAGAAATCAGAGCTGTTAATGTGTCTCGAACAAAATTTGTCAAATATAGTTTTAATTATCTATTTTGGCTAAATCTTAACAAATTTGCTTGCAGATGAATATGGACCTAATGATGTAAATCTGAGGTTAATAGGATTTGAAATACAAGTTAGAATACATCTCCCTTAAGAAAAATATATATAAGTTATTATACAACTTGAAGAGGATACAAGCACTAAATCATGCAGATGAGGTGCCTTTCATAGAGAATAAAAGCATGCAGAGGATGCTCACATGTTGTGGCAAAGAAAGTCAGAAAGCTGAGCAACGCTTGAGCGTAGTTTAGGATCAACAAGAGTCGTGTCTTCCCTGATAATCTAATACAAAATCTATGTAACATGGGAGTGCATCTTGTAAGTACTAAAAGAAGTTCTCTACAAAACTTACACCACCAAGTGTCATAAGTGTGCTCAAAAGTCAACGTACCAATGTTCCAAGACATACCTCTCAATTTGTAATTATACATCTGAGAAATAGTTTCATATGTCATATGTAACTTCTGTATGACAACACTACTATCGCAGCATCCATGTTACTGAAAAAAGTATATGGTCTAATTTTTTAATAAAGCAAGATTGTGATCATTAATAGAGATTTGGTATGTAGGAACTCCTACCCCTATCTCAATCTACTTGCTAAGTAGAAAAAACAAGCTTTGACAGTATTTTTATACACAATGATAAATCATAAATCATGTAGCATCAAAGTTGAAATTATTTTTACCATAAATTGGATGGTACTTTTTGCCATGCATGACACAAGTTAATAAAGAGAAATGTAAGATTTTATTTGAGAACCTTTCTTTCCCCTATGTAAGCCCTTTACAGTTGCTTTCACCTCCTCACCTTCCCTCCATCACCCTTCTCCTTTACAAAAAAATGTAATCCAAGTTAAATCAGACCAAATTTCTGTTTCCTCGTCTTTTGTCATTATGCAACATGCTCAAGCGAGGATGTGTTTGATTCAAAGATAAAATTCACTGCACTATTGGTTTAAGTTTCCTATTATCTATTTACTTGTGTATTTATAATAACATGTTATACTGCCATCCATGTTGAAATCAATCATATGAATCATCTTCAGCTTCTTAACAGGTGTGAGATTTCATGTGATAGCATCCTGGTCTTGCATAGCTTAAGGACAATATAGAAACTAAACCAATTACCAATCACAGCAATCCCAAGAGGTACAATTTATCAAGCAATCAATAGAGCCAAGACAATATAAGACTAGGTGGAATGCCAAGATTCTACGAGATCCCAAATCATTAAACTGAATTGTTCTTTATTTATCCACACCCCTCCAAACATCCGAAATTGCATAACTTCCCTAGAAATCAAACAATTCCTTTTGCTTTCCTTCTCATCAATCAAAGTAGAAGCCCATCTTTCATTATTTTACCACACATAAAATGTAGTTCCCAGTCCCAATCTTGGTAACTATGATGGCCAAAGTCACAACTATTTTTTAGTTTTCACCTTCACATAAAGAATATAGAAGTACCACAGCAGATACTTTCACTGCGAGAAGACCGAGGGCGAACGCGCTCCCCTTCTCAACCTCATGCTCGAAAGGACGCTCTCCTTCGTTGGCGCTGCCTTCGCTTCCCAGCAGCGGCGGCGGTTCCTGCAGATGCTTTACAAGCGCCGGCACCGCCCCCTCTTCCACAATCACGTTCACGACCTTCTCTGCAGAAAGGATCGACACACAATCTATCAAACCCAAGACCCAAAGGTTTCAGGAAGAAACAGGAAAGGTAAAGGGGAAGTGGGCAAACCGTCCTTGGCGAGCTCCGCGAGGATGTGGGTGGCACGCTTGGCGGCAGCGCGATCGGCGAACCGCCAGGAGAAGGTCCGCTCGAGTACCTGGACCTTGGCCCTGACCTCACGGGCGAGCGCCTGCCGCGATCGGTGGCAGCAGATCTCCTCACCACCGCCCTCCCCTCCCGCCTCCGACTCCGCCGCCGACGCGGCGTCCTCCTCCTCCAGCTTCTGCCTCTGCCTCTTCCGCCTCTTCAGCTGCTGCTGCACCGCCTCCATCGATCCCAACGAAGAGACGCAGAGAGAGGGAAAACTATTGAACGGAGAAACGAAAGAACATAAAGGGTTTATTTTATTGCGTCCATTATTTTAATCGGATTATTGGATAACCAACTTCCGATCCTCCCCGATGATACTATGGTTGCGATCGTGGATCAAACCAGCCCGCCAGCATCCAACGGCTGTGATCTGTGAAGAGGACGGTTTGGTTTCAAAGTGTGATCGGAGAGGATCTCCACCGAAGTAGGAGAAGAGGGCGAAGACCTTACGGGATCTTGAAAAGGATGCCGCCGTTACCCGCAAAAACCACCGGTATTCTGATAGGAGGAATCATTCGGTGGATCCGACACAGATAGGCAGGTAAAATAACGGGTAATTCATTCGAGTGCTTTAAAGCATCGATCGATTTTTTCTTCCCTCCTCCGTTCGAGGGATCCCGCGCAAAAGAGCACGTCCTTAAGATTCGTGCGTTCCATGGGCGGAAAATGATGGACGGCCATGGATTGTTGGAGCCGATAAGTGGCACGATGGTTATCGAAAATATGTCGTACCCACTTTCGGTACCCGTCATCTACCTGCGCTCGCGCTCTCATCGAAGCTGCGATGGGCCCCCCAATGAAAAGGGAGGTGGATGGGACCGGTAAGAAAAGTACCATTACTTTTATACCGACGAGAATATAGCCTTCTCGCCGGTAGGCGAACGTACGCTCGTTTATTATACGTTATGGGCAACATATACCCGTCATTCTTATATCACGAAAATCAAACATCCCACGCTTTCTGTTCTGGCAAAGTCTACCTCTATGGTGATTGGACGTACCATTGGGGCCAATTGTTTTGCGTCCACTCTAACGAAGGAGGTGGGATAGGTAAGAATCAACATGGCATGAGCCTAAACTGACCGAGCCAATACGTTATGAAAGCCTTCTATTTAAAGTCACATCGGTGCATCGATGTTTCTATACAGTTTATACGATGAATAAACGAAAAAAAAACCCTCGTTTTCTAATATTTCTCATTGGGGTGCTTTTTTTCACAAATATCTATCATGTATAATGTGGATAGGTGAGATGGCCCGATTGATTCACCGTCAAAAAGGCATATGTATTGTGAGAAGTTGAAGTGGCGATCCGACATAAGAGGTATACTGGGGAGACGATTCATCAGGGCAATTTGGTCTTAAAACGAAAATGTGAGACAAAGGAATAAGAGTCTTCCTCATTATGGGTTTATCTCGTAACTAACAGTCATCTCTTGGTAGTGGGGCTGTCTTGGTAATGGGATCATCTCCCGATCGTCAATAGCCCTACATAATAGATTTGCATTGAAGGTTTTTCGGCTCAATCCCTTTGATAATAGGCGAACGGACGCTCGTTTATTATACGTTGTGGGCAACATATACCCGTCCTTCTTATACCACGAAAACCAAACATCCCACGCTTTCTGCTTTGGCAAAGTCTACCTCTATGGTGATTGGACGTGCCGCTGGGGCCAGTTGCTTTGCATCCACTCTAACGAGGAAGGTGGGATAGATAAGAACCAACGTGGCATGAGCCTAAATTGACTGAGCCAATACGTTATGAAAGCCTTCGATTTGGAGTCACATCGGTGCGTCAATGTTTCTATACAGTTTATAGGGTGAATAAATGGAAAAACCCTCGTTTTCTAATATTTCTCATTGGGGTGCTTTTTTTTCACAAATATCTATTATGTATATTGTGGACAAGTCACCGTCAAAGATGCAAATATATCTTGATGTCTTCTCCTTACTGATGTGGGAGGCTGACGTGGCGACCCGACACAAGAGGTCTACTGGCGAGATGATTCATCAGGACAATTTGGTCTTAAAAGGGAAAGGTTAGACAGAGGAATAAGAGTATTCTTTGTTATGGGTTCATCTCCTAACTAAGAGTTATCTCGTGGTAGTGGGGCTTTGTCTTGGCAATGGGGTCATCTCCTAATCATCGATGGTCTTGTATAGCATGTTTGTGCTGAAGGCTTTTCATCTCAATATTTTCGATACTTAGGTTAGTGCATGATGTGATCCGATTGGAAACAAGTCAAGCCAAATATGAACTATTTTGCTATAGTATATGAAAGACGCGAGTCACGTTGCTTAAGAACTCATAATGTGATGTTGCCCTACTCGGACCCGAACCCATTCTAAGATGGACCCGAATCCGTCATTCCCTTCGTCAGCCACGTCGATGAAGATGTAGTCTGCACTTCCTTATCCGTCCGACTGATATCCCACGTGATGTTATTACTACTTACTATTTTATTTAATTAATGGGATAATGATTTAAAATATTTTATTTATTATTGGATCATCTAATCAAATTTCTATTTTTCTCATCTATACGTACCCGTCTCGAAAATCGACCAAAATACAAAGCAAGTCACCCAAATCATTATTTTTTTCCGAACAAATTAATTTCGTAATATATAAATTTTTATTCATAACACGATTAAATAATTGGTATGAAAACACAAAAAGAGGACAGAATGCGAGAGGTTTCGGGCACGTGATGTTTGTTTGGTAGGTTGACGTAGACTCATACGTCTTATCATGGTGGACATAAGCTGGAGAATTCTTTCTGTCCTGACCGAATCACCCTATACTTTTAATTGAGTGACGTGGCTTAAAACACCTGTGATACACGTGTACCACTCTTCTCGGGAACGCGAGAGGCGGCGTCAGCCGCGAAGCTTTTTTTGGGTGATTCGGCATGGTTGGCTAGGGGTGTTTTAGGCTCCAGATCTGACGAGCCCCGTCACGTGCTGGGGGTTTTATGGCCGTCGAGTGATCATGGGGCACAGCCGGCGGTCGACGACGCTCATTGCGGTGGAGCTACCCATCGCCTGCTCCTCTCGGGTTGGTTATTTCGTGCATCCGCTCATCGAGAGGGATAGCAGAAGAAAGAGGGCCGCTCGCGAGAGAGATCGGGAGAGGGGGAGATGGCGGATGGGTTGGACTGGGAGTCGCTCACGGAGGCGACGTCTGGGGCGGTGGGGGCACTGGTGAGCACCACCGTGCTCTACCCCCTCGACACCTGCAAGACCAAGTACCAGGCCGAAGTCCAATCCCACGGCCAGCGCAAGTACAGGTCAGTCTCTCCCTCCCTCTCACTCTCTCTCTCTCTCTCTCTCTCCCTATCCCTCTCACTCCCTCCCTCCCTTCGTCTTCTTGTTCCTTCGTTGTCTTTTCCTCGAAAATAAACAATATTTTTAGACAGACAAGGACGATCGCTTTTGGTCTTTAATAATCGATGTATAAATCTTGCGAATTGGTATGCTAATCGCTCGTTTTCTCCTCAAAAAAATAGACCATGACGATTTCTTTTTGGTTTTAAATAATTCTCATGCAAATCTCGCAAGCTGATCTGCTGATCATTCATTTGTTGTCTTTAGAACGATTTCTTTTCGGTTCATAATAATTCATTTAAATATTGCAACCTGATCCGCTTACTTGCTTTTTGTGATGTCACGATCTTAATCTGAAACCGTAGATGGATCGTGTAGTTGTGAGGATCGGCTCCCCTGATTGCTTTTTGGTTGTCGAAATCCTTTTTCTTTTGCTCGAGAAAAGGGTTATTGTTCCTTTCTAAATCCACAAACAATTAAGTAATACAAGTTCTTTCTAACTATTAAATTATTCCTTCTTTTTTTTTTCTTCTTCTTCTTCTTCCATTTGTAATCGATCACGCGAGGGAGATGATGCTTAAGGTCTTATAGGCTATGATGCTGGTAGAAAGATTGTTGGGTGAATCTCTGGAAGTGATTTGTGTACTGCGTTGACTCACTTGCATCCTTCATCGCACTGAAACCCGTTAATGGAAACCATCACTCGTTTGAAATCTCATTTTCATTTTCATATCGAAACCCTTTTGCTCAGGTTGTTCTTTGCAGTCAAACATCCTTTGTTAAGAAATCGTGGGCCATTTTATCACTTTTTTCTCATCAAAATTAATCGGGGGTTAACGATTAGACAATTTCAATCTGGATAATCGGTTGGTATTGCATTGTAACCATTCCCATTTTTCAAGATTTTTTACTTTGAGGAATTGGGTTTGGTAGGATCACTTGGATCTGGTATTCCCGACTAGAACTTTTCTTTGGATAAACCAATTAATTCCGGTTGATCCAAACCCTTTGGGCGTTTCAAACTTTGGGACAAAATGATCAGGCTAACCTACCACGCCCCCGATTTGTCTTTGCTTTGATTCACATCATCTGATCCATCCCACAACCTTCAACCCACCCAACCTCCAAAAGAAAATTACTGCTGGAAAGTTTGGTCATTCATGATTTATTATAGAATAATGCAATGGGAGCATGGACAATTATGAGAACAAGGAGGGTGATTTGGCGCCCTGGCGCCCGGAGAATGCATATAAAGAACAGTAATAGCCTTCTCCTTGTATGACATTAACTGGACTCTCTTTTCACTTTCTTTTTACCTTTAAATCAGTGACTCGATATGGTAGAGGCAGAAACTTAGTCCACCGACATTGAGTGAACGATGATCAACATAGTAAGTGACTGATTTATGTTTTCTTTATGACGCAACATCATCTTGCAAACTGCAGAGCACTTGTAAGTTTATTTTGAAATCAAGGAATTTATTGATGGAGCTAACTTGTTTGCTACTGCATCAGATTACTAGTTTGTTATACAATTTATTAACTTAATTTCTTTTCTGGTTTGCTCAGAAACCTTTCCGATGTATTATGGGAGGCAATTTCTAAACGCCAGTTTCTTTCACTCTACCAAGGACTCGGCACCAAGAATTTGCAATCTTTCATCTCGCAATTTGTTTACTTCTATAGTTACAGCTATTTAAAACGATTGTATTTGCGAAAGAGTGGCGCTAGATCTGTTGGAACAAAAGCTAACTTGGTTGTTGCTGCTGCTGCTGGTGCTTGCACTGTTGTTGTAACTCAGGTAAGAGCTTTATCTGCTTTGAATTTAATGATGCCTTCATGGAGTCGAATTATTTCTTTCATGATCAAGTAGCTAAATGTTGCCTATTTCAATATTCACTGGTGTGATTTCTTATCTTTCCAGCCACTGGATACTGTGTCTTCCAAAATGCAAACTAGTGCATTTGGTAAATCCAAGGGATTATGGGAAACTCTATCAGAAGGATATTGGAGTGAAGCATATGATGGTCTTGGCATCTCTCTCCTTTTGACAGCAAATCCTGCGATTCAGGTAACACATTTTCGTAGAGCTAAATTTGTGTATTAGTTGTTTTAAAATAGTGGTTTTTTATGCATAGTCAGTCAGCTGTTTTATCACATCTCGGCTCTCATGCTTGTGTGTGATTCTTATGATCTAGACCTGTTTTGGATGCATAACCTTAAGAAGTCCAATAAACAATGGCTTAATTATCGATTAGGTACAGGTTTTGAACTTATTTGCTGCTTTGTCTGATCTTTCCAACAGAGTGAGGATATTATATATGAAGTAAGAGATGCCACAATGGCCAATAAGGGATTCTGATAATGGCCCATAAAGTTGGTTTTACTCCCCACAGATATGAGACGGAATAAAACAAAAACTTTCTGGATGTCTAATAAGTTATAAGATCTTAGTGGGACTGAACACTTAAAAGAGTACAGCATCACTGGACAATTCTAGTCAAGTCACTGTGATCTGTTCTTGTGGATTTATTACTTTTACCCAGATATCAATGAGCAAAAGACTTACAGATTGATATGTAAATAAACGATGAGAGTGGATTTTCTACCTATATTTACAACAGCTTCGCATTGTGGGAATATCTTAAAACGAATCATGACAGACTATGCCTGTGCATCCGATGTACCATGTTCACTCGTGGCTAAATGCAAGCATAATAACTCAAGACAAATATGAACATGGTTTCTAATCTAGATTACTGGCAAAGCAATTTGTGAATTTGTGAAGGCAATGTTTGAAAGTCTATATACAACTAGTTCCATAATTGTAACTGATTTTTGGGCTTTGGACAAAGAAAATAAAATACTCGATTTGCTTAGTATTGGCTTTGCTAGATTCTTTTTGTTCTCTTTCCCATTTGGAATTTTGGATCTGAATCACTACTCACTGTATTGTTTCCTTTGACTAAAGCTGGAGTACCTGGTAATTCATATGCATGAGAAACACACGTACAATAGTTTAAAAATGTTGTTTGATGATCGAATCACTCGTTAGCCTGTTTTGATAAATGTTATGTTCTTTTGACCTCACAGATCTGCCTTTGATCGTCAGAAGCTGGCAAATTAAGTTAACCATCATACTTTTCCAAGGAGTGATAGAAATTTATCCCAGGATATCCATTTTTCTATTATTTATATGCAGTCCACTTTGCATAACATATTGTTTTATAAGCTAACAGGGCTAACCCTTGTGCTCCAGCACATTAACTTTTCACTGCTAAATTGTTGAAAGAATGTCTATCATGTTTTATGGGGTTAGCCTAATGTTTGATAAAGAACTTCTTTCAACATGTATTCAACTTTCTGCCTTGGCAAGAGTTTGAGAATGCCATTAAAATCACAGATTAGTATATGACCATCTCATGTCACAGTGCATTACAGAATGTTGATGTTTCTTTAACTTAGCTGATGTGGTTTTCCAAGTGTTGTAACCTCAAGTTGCTTTTTTTTATTAAGCATGTGTTAGGGTAGGTTCTTACATGTGGTGGTATTTGAATGAATAGCCATACTTCACATTTTGAAAATTGAACTTTTCGATTCTCATGAATTGCCTTTTATTCTGGTTAATGTTTAAATGATCTCGGACAACCTAACCTTCAAAGAAAGAAGTTAAACAGGGTCACATGGCTATTCATTTTGTTATCCTCTCTGACCTTTTGACACTAGAAAGTGTTACTTTTGAAAATCCTTATAAAATCTACACCGCTTCAACATGCAATGTGCATCCATTCGATGGTGTAATCGTTATGTTCTTACTCCTGAACAATTGCCAGAATTTATTTTATCAGGTGCCAATGAAAACTTGATTTTGATTTTGTTATTTTTGTCTTAACAAAACACACAGTATACAGTATTTGATCAGTTGAAACATAGACTTCTGAGGAGACAAAGTAGTAATGTATTGCCAGCGAACACTGAATCATCTCCAGCAGCTCTTTCTGCCTCCGCAGCCTTTGTACTCGGAGCCATCTCAAAGAGCCTGGCAACCATCTTGACCTACCCAGCTATTAGGTAGGTTGCAGAAACCATTAGCAAACTTACATCATCTGAGAAGCATCTGGTAATGATTTTTACTACTGAATGCTTCTTATGCATTTTCTTTTTATCATTCATTGGTTCTTTTGCATTTTGAAAGTTATGCATCAAAATGAGATCTAGTTGCACCCTGAACAGGTGTAAAGTCATGATTCAATCTGCTAATACAGAAGATGAGTCCAAGAGTGACACCCAACCGAAACACCCCAAGACGATGGTGGGTGCTTTATCTTCTGTATGGAGAAGAGAAGGTCTTCCTGGGTTCTTTAAAGGTTTGCAGGCTCAGATTCTGAAAACTGTTTTGAGCTCTGCCTTGCTGCTGATGATAAAGGAGAATATCTCAAAGTCTACATGGGTTGCAATGCTTGCTCTCCGGAGGTTTCTGTTGGTTTCACAGAAGAGAATCAAGAGCCACTAGATGCATATTTTTTCATAATAACATGGGTGATCAATATCGAACATAAACTTATTGGAGAAATCCAAATTGGTAATGTGGCAGCAAAATTGATCTGACAATTCACTCGAGTTGTTAGTATTATCATTTCTTCACCCAAATGGCACCTTTAATGGAGGTTCACATGCGAATAATCCTGAGGATGTCTGTTGGCTTGAATCATCCTGACTTTGCTGGCAACTTTTCAATAAATCAGGTGTGTGACATTGGATTCTATTTGCTTCTTTATTAGTTATTTGGCTCTTGAAATCTCATGTAATACTGTTTCGATTGCAAATATCCAATTGATGAGGGGATAGAACCAGGTATCAGCAGGTGTCTCTTTTAGGGCTTGCTCTCCCAATCTTTTATGGGTTTTCTGTCAGCAAATAGGGCAGCAGCAAGAGGTAATTTTGGAATCACATTAAGGTTAATAATACCCAAATCAGAATTAAACTATCTTCTAAGCACTTTGAATCTAAATCGGGTACTGTATCAACTTTCTTTTATCTTTCATGTTCCATTGTGAGCAAATTAAATTTTGTTTAAATATAATGGATAAAGCTGGACACTTAATTCAATGTGGGTTAAAGTTAATGCCTAAAATGCTTAATTTGTTATAATTATTCCTTAAGAAACAATATTACCATATTGTGAAAAGATCTTTGCAAAATAAAAAAAAAAGTCATTACTCTCTCTAATAAAAAATAAAATCCTAACTGTGTTATATATATAATTTGATTAATCGATATGAATGTTCATTCAGAGTTAATTGAGATTCCTTTCACATTTGTTATAGTTTAATCTCGATTGATACCACATTCGTCTAATCCCGAAGGTGTTGAACATATTTGATCATCTGATGTTAACTTCGAAGTGCTTATGTATTGATCATATGGTATTGAGGTGTTAGTCATGTGACACTAATATATCGTTCAGATGACATTGATACATTGGTCACTTGTGTAATATAACACTCATGTGATATTGATATGTCACCTGTGTGATGTTGAAGTATCGTTCATATCATTATTTTTACATCATTGTCTATGTAAACTCATTAACTATCAATTATATGTTGAGCATTAAATTACATTAATATCCTCTCTTAAAATGTCTAAAAACAAAATGATCAAAAATTGATGACAGTAATAAAGGGTGTTTGTTAATACTTGAAATATTATTTTTTTTAAATTTAATGATAACTCGAGTTTATTGTGTGGGTATTAACGGTAGTGACATATATCGAAATTTAACCTCTAGAGAGATATATATGTAAAATTTATATTTGGTGAGAGACATAAATGTAATATTAAAATTTAAAGGGGGGGCAAATAATAATTATTCAAAATGCCTATATATTTAGGTTTCCCTCCTAACTTCTTATTCAACTTGCATCTTAAAAGAATTTCCTGTCCTCAACAATAATATTTTTTTTATTGCTTTGAACAAATGACTTGAGAGTATAAAATATCATACCATTGTGACAATAATTAGATCTCAATGAATAGGAGCTAAAAAAAATATTATCGTTATTATTTTGTAATGGGAGCATCTATGCTTGATGATGTTTCAGTGGGTTCCAAACATAATAATGCAGTAGTTAATTGATTTGACCACCCATGCAAATTATTATATAAATGATAAACTCATTATAATCTTATTTATAGTCAATGACATAAAATAATATACTTGGAAGCATTTGCGTTTCTGAACATAAAACGATGATTGCTACTATTATCTAAGTATTAAAGTCTTGTTAAATTGGGCAAAAACTACAACTTGATTCAAGTAGAACTTGAGTGGGATTGGATAAGGATCATTATGCATGGAGATCTAAAATTCAAGTATAAATCTGATCTCTTTCAACATCTTAGGTAAATAAATAATTTCTTGGACACAAATGACTTCAACTCCCTTACAAAAAAAAAAATGAAATTATAGTTAAAATTATCAAAATGTTGGCTAATTAAGTTTGATCCTCTTTTACTGACATGCCACTGGTAAAATCAAACTTTAGACTTTAGCTCTTCTATGGTTAAACAAATAATAATGCTTATCATTCCCTCCATATATATATATATATATATATGTATATATTGGTTGAGAAGATATCCTATTGGTCAAAAAATGTACTGTATTATTATTATTATTTAAGGATATATGGTGAAGAAGGAATTCTGTAATTATAACCACTACATAATTATGATTATTCCTTCTAAATAAAAAACAATATGTTTTTTTTTATCTAAAAGAAATAAATAAATAAATTTCCTGAAGAGGGAGGAGAAACATCACATCACAAAGCTAATTTCTTTTGTCCTCTCTCTCTCTCTCTCTCTTTGACGGTCAAAGAGAGAGGTACAGCCGTACAATCTTACTTTATTTTATTTAATATAGTATAATATAATGTGTATTTAATATGTATAATTAAAAATAATATTTTCATCTAACAATATGTTTATTTATTCTAGTTAATAAAATTTATAAGAAATAATATTAATTATTCTCTTTATATATATAATATTATTTTGTTCCATCTAACAATAAATAGCTAATTGAGATTAACTACAGTGATATATATATATATATATATTAATTAACTACAATAAATCAACTGAGTCAACGAGGACTGCTTTTATCCGAACCAACTCAACTCGCACACGCTTCCGACGCGGAGTGCGCCAACATCACAAAAATTGTAAAAATATGGACCGTCCATCTAAATCACGATGACATCAACGGTCCACAAACAAATTGGCGATCTTAACATCTTATCTTCACCGTTATAACAGAGAACGAGCGCCCGCCTCGCACTCGAAGAACGCTCGCGGGCGGTGACAGTTCGCTTATTTCGGTTGCGGTGACTAGATCCCTCTCTCTCTATCTCTAGACGAATCCGTCCCTCGTATAAATCATCCCCAGAAGTTTCGTGCTTTAGCAGCCCACTCATTCGATTCCCATATATCACCCCCTCTCGCATTTGCTTCCGGAGCTAGCGGATTCGGAATGACGGTTTCTCGGCGATCGATTCGGTCTCGGAGTTAGAGAAGCAGCGGCTGCGGTGGTGTCATCAATCCGTTACCAATGGATCGAGAGAGAGGGTCGACCTCCGACGACCGGCGGGTGGGTAACCGGATGATCGAGATTGGGTTTTGATGTCCATTTTTCTCTTTTTTCGTGTTTCGTTTCCTTACCTTCGTTCATTCCGTAAATTTGCTGTTATCGATGTTTGATAGGATAGAGTGTTTCTTTGTGAGGGTTGGCATGTTGTTTTGCTCTACGAGTAAATCGTGGCGAGATCGGCTATTTCGACCCCGAGCTTCGATTTGGGCTTCTTTTTCTCGTTTTTTGAAATTGTTGAGTAGTGGTGTCGAGAGTAACTTGTCTTCTCTAGGTGCAGTTGTTCTTTCCTTCACTTTCTTCTCTTTGATTCGGCTGGCAAGTAGTTAAGATTTGAGACGTATGGAGATTTAGGGTATTTCTTGGGATTTTGCCTTAGAAACGAAAGATAGTTCTAGGCAAGATTTGATCGATAATTTTAAGAAGACGATTTCGTAAAAGGTGATGCTTTCTGGCTGTTTTTCAGTATGAGATGTTTTGGGTTTGGGATCAAGTCAGGGTTTTCGTCCCAGATCAGAGAGAAACTTCTTAGGCTTTCATTACCCCTTGTTGAACTAAAAAAGGGCAAACTCAGTAGTTTCCTGTTAAAAATCCCGACTCTATAAACTTTTTGTAGATCATTGAATTCTCCGTTAATGTTTATGATATGTGTTCTTTAACTGGTATGCATATTTGTGAATGTTTTGTACCTCGTGCGTAAATTATTATAAACTTGCATATATTTCCAACTTCGAGTGGAATTTTAGTTGTTTTAACTTTTCATAATTATTAAGTATATCTTATGATTAGAAAACGTAGAAATACTTGGATTAGTTCGACTCCATTTTGCTTGTGATCCCAATAATTTCATATTTCTTTTGAAAGAAATGTTTTGGTACTCAATGAAAGAGCACAGGATCTTCCAGTTTCTTGTGCAGCAAAGCTAGTATCGTTGGGTTTGGAATGGTGTATTGGAAAAGAAACCCAACATCATGTGATAATAATTTCTGATATCATTTTGACAAAAGATAAATCGAAGGGATTAGATCGTTGCATGTTGCAACGAGAGAATATTGGCTGTGCTCTTGTGTTTGTTGCTTGCGAAATGCAGGACTCTTTGGAAATGTTAGGTCGTCAGTTAATCAATGGATTAATTTTTATTATATAAGAAATAAGTAAAATTATTAATACATTATCATTTTAAAAATGCTACGTACATGCGGTTTACCCCATATGCTGATTTTGATGGGTTAGCACTTGATGGTGTTTAGTTGCATAGACAATGCATAAAGACAGCTAGTGATGCTCCTCACTCATTATTAAGCTGAAGAATTTTCTTTTCCAATTTTCTCCAGGCCTCCTTAAACTTCTTTTCTTTAATCTTGTAGCGGCAACAACTGTTGCTGCTTTGATTGGAGTCGGCAAAGGCAGCAACCTATTGCTATTTGCTCCACCATTGTCAGCTGCAGTGGCAATGACAACTACTGCTGCATTGGACGGCATTGGTTGTAGCCGTTGTTGCGACTATTGTGGACATTGGTTGTAGTGGCTAGACACCCTTAATCATTGGGTAGATGTGTAACACCCTACTCTTAGTTCAACACATACCCTACATGCATGACTAAAGTAGGATGAGGCTTTTAGTTTAGTTACTGCTATTAATAGGATTGTAGCATAAAAGTAGGTAATATTAAAAGTAAAACATGCTAGTTTATTGAATAAAATGACGGGGTTCCCCTTGTATACAATGTTAATTATAAGCTCTAACCAAAATAAAAATACACACACTATATATCCAAAAGTTATACACATAAAAATGCTCACAAGTCATCATCTATATCTGTACTGACATAGGCTCGCACATGCTCACTTCCCAGCCTAAATAACTTGGTGGGCTACCAGTATCTTTACCTGCAAAATATGGTCTATAGTGAGTAATCACCTAGTAAGTATAAGCATTTATAGCTTTATTTAGGTGAGCATATATATGTTATGCATAAAATATTCTAAAATCATAGCCATAAGATATTTAACGATAATCACCTCATCCTATGACTTCTTTAACAATATAACCCTATAACATAGCATATGCATAATAAAGAGGTAAAACTTTACATCAAAATAATTCAAAATGCTTATATGTATAGGTAGGAAACATAGCACATTCATGGATAACATATACGTACACTCTCACACCGCACGTCATTGTAATATATATACATGTGCACTCCCACACCGTATACCATAGCATGTATGTACACTCCCACATCACAGGTCATAAAACATATGTGCACTCTCACACTGCACGTCATAGTATATATGTACATCGCACCTCGTAACATCTGTGCACTACCATACTGTACGTCGTAGAAAACACATGCACTCTTACAACACACATCATCATATATGCATGCATACGATATATTTTCATTATAATTCATATATTTTTATGCTTATATAATATGCACATTAATTTTGAGCTCATGCTTAGCAGTTGACAAACATATCATTCGAAACATCCTTTTCAAAATGCAATATGAATATGATAATTTATACGACCACTATTTTACAGTGAATTAAACCTATACTTACTTGAATTAACTCAAAAATAAAGATGCCAGTGAAAGACAATGTTCCTTAATAATTGTGTTAGGGAGCGGTACACCTATCAAATTGAGAGCATAGGGTTATGAGATGTCTTAATTAAGAACCCTACTTCTTGAATTGTTGATTTATAATAATTCATAGAATTCATAGAAAATTTTTGATAAGATCCCTTATAAAATAGATTGCTCAATCTGAAAATTCATCTAAATTCCACCATCAATTTTTTAACAATTCACTTCATAATCAAATGAACTAGTTAGGATCAATCAAACTATTGCACAATTCTGCGAAGAAATTTTACTTCACTATTCTAGTTGACCAAACGATCTTGAATTATCATGAAATTTTATAAAAAACTAGGATACATATAAAACTAAATACATACCAAATTTCAATTTAAAACATAATCATTTGGAGGCTAAACTATTCTCCTAATTCAACTATCAACTCCTATTCAGTTATGTTTAAACTGGGTTGGGACTATATGAACTTATAAACCTTATATCTTGGTGCAAAGAGGTTTTATTTACTCAATTTCAAAACCCATAGAACCCTAAGGGAATCTTTATTTAATCTTATGTTTCTTAACAGTCTTAGTATAACACCCCTCTTTGATTTGCATCTTCATTTATTTTTTATTAATTCATCCATGCTTAAGTAGTTTATTATGCTCCACATATATGATGGTTAAACTCATTCAAACCTTGAGATTCACTTAAGGTCGATTAAAATTCAATCATTACTTCTAGTCACTATATACATGTTTATTGTCATAACCTAACCTTATGTTCAAGTACGCTAGCACACTTTGGCTTATTGCGTCGCAGGACTGTGCCTGTTTGCTACAAAATTTGTTTACAATAAACATTGATGCTTATGTATGTTCAACCAACATTTGATAGCATATCGTGAATAACATTTTTGGAAAGCATGCTTCAACATTAAGAGACGAAAACTTGAGCATATCATTTATTATATTTATGAAGTATAGACATCACAAATCATATCACTAAGTAAGGGTAATATATACATATTATTTGTGCTTCTATTGACATGTTAGTTGTAATTCAATATGTGTAAGACTCGGACACTACAAGTTGCCTAGATAATCACTCAACACCTAGATGGTCAATAGCACCTTAGCTGCCTATTCAGCACCTATCATTTTATAAGAATTCGTATTATGATAAAATTTTGGACATTGTGAGTGAATGTATTCTAAGAGTTATGTCGATATGTTCTTACTAAATTTGGGATATGTGAGATGTATCATAGTTTATAAGCCACTCATTGATCTTGCAGGTTAATTGGAAGAGTTATTACAAAAGCTTGTTTCTTTTGGCATATCAAAGTTTTGGTGTAGTGTATGGTGACTTGAGTACATCTCCTCTTTATGTTTACAAAAGTGCATTTTCTTGGAGGTTGTATCAATATCAAGATGAGCAGACAGTATTTGGTCTGTTTTCATTAATATTCTGGACATTTACTCTGATCCCATTGCTGAAGTATATTATCATTGTCTTGAGTGCTGATGATAATGGTGAAGGTATGACTTGAGAATATTTTGATTAAATATTCTTTTCTTTCATTTATAATTTCTGAATTGCTTGCAGGGGGCACATTTGCTTTGTACTCTCTGCTATGCAGACATGCCAGATTTAGCTTGCTTCCAAATCAGCAAGCAGCCGATGAGGAGCTCTCAACTTACTATAGTAATGGGACCCGAACTGTGATTTCTTCTCCATTGAAAACGTTTCTTGAGAAGCATAAAAGGCTGAGAACTCTTTTGCTTCTTATTGTGCTGTTTGGTGCCAGCATGGTGATTGGTGATGGTGTCCTTACCCCAGCAATTTCAGGTACATTGTGTATCTGTTTCAATTGTTAGTTCATGATGAATTTTCTCTTTTACTTCTTCTATTGTAAGCAATGACATTTGATTTTCTGTGGATTACTATGCAGTTTTGTCATCTATTTCTGGGTTACAAGTTCGTGCCAAGAAATTGCATGATGGTATGTGTTGGTTGCTTATTGATATTTCGACATAGCATTGATATGTTCTGCATTTGCAAGCTTTTTCCAGAAAACAGGTTTCTTTGCACTAGATTTGAATGTTGAGGTTCTGAGACCTTTTCTATCCATAGACTCATCAAATTTCATCCAAGTCATTATTATGTGGAATATAGACTACAATATGTAGATCTAAAATGCTAAACTTCTGTATGGCAGTGAAAACTAGAACTTTACCTTAAGCTACATCTGGAAATCTGAAAATTTTGATACTTAATAAAGCAATGTTGGTTACCTCTTCATATCATACATGAGACATATGAGGGCATAAGCATGGCAAAGAGATCTTCATAGTTGGTATGGATATTATTATTTTCAAGTTAGATTTTTTGGCTGAATTTAGGGAAAGTAACTATCAAATAACATGATAGTATGTGCTTACATATATTTATTGTTTTATTGGATTTCAAAGAAGTACTTGCATTGGCGACAATGTTTCAAATAAGTACTTGCAGAAGGTATCTTGTAGGTATTGGATAATCGAAGAAAACATTGTTGGATGGTGGCTATCGAGTGTTGGAAGATTTACCATGCTCGTTTTTGAATTATTTATAGAAAGACCAAATGTTAATTAAACTGTAGGTTCAATCAGGGACCTAATCATCCCCTGAATAAATTTTGTGGACCCACTCAAGCTGTTGTAGTGGAAACTAGATTTGGAATTTGAATCTCATTCCCTTTTCTAATAGCTTTGAGATTAAGAGCTACCGTTCATCCTTTACTTTTATCTTCTGTATCCTTTCATCTTTGGACATTGCAATTTGCAAAATGGTAGTTGAGGCCTATTGTGATGGTCACAAGTAACAAACTAAATAATCGCAATATATCCTCCATCTACTCTCATAAATAGTTTTTTTGTCCCTTCATCTCTCATATAAATAGTTTTTTTTTGCTTCTCTCTTCTTTTTTTCCCTACTTTGAGGTTATCAAATCATCTAGAATTGACCAAAATTGGTCAAAATCCAAATGTCTTTGATTGATTTTGACTGATTTAAGTTGACTTTTTATAATATGGCAGAGAAATAAGCAAATCCTTGGACAAAATCAATACACATTGGGTCAGTTGTATTATATATTTGACCAATACCATGAATTATGCTTGAAATCAGTGACAAATAAAGCTTTAGTTATTTTTTAAATTCTGAAATCACTCAATACAAAATGGTTTGTCCACGGTACCCCTTAATTTAGCAACTTGGACTAATCTTCCAAGATAATTAATCTAAAGAGTGATAAGTATAATCAAATTATCATCATCCATGTAATACAATCCAATAAATTTGAAATAACTAAGCATCTAGATCATAAATTCAATTTTGTGAACTGTGTTGATCCACGCTTGGTCCAGTACATTTCAGGTTTGTACTGCTTTACCAACACTTGGTACACTTATATGTCCTGTGGTATAAAAAAGGTTTGAAAATTGTCAAAAAACAAAAATAAAACTAATTTAGGGTTCTTTTACACTATTCTTACAAAAATAAAACTAATTTAGGGTTCTTTTACACTATTCTTGATGAATATGAAAATTGTTGATGATAATAAAGTGATTTTAATCTAGAAAAGAATAAATACTAATTGAAATATATGTCGGATAAGGAACACAATCAATATTTAAAAAATACATGCACATAAAAGGGAGTTATAACTAATATGTAGACATAATAAATTAGATATAAAACTATGTATCCATGATAGGTCGACCTGGTGTCCTCAATATGATGAATTTATTAATTAATATGGTATATTTATAGGATCTATGCTTGAAACTTCTTGCATGGTATCTGTGAGTCAACGACAAGTGGATATGAGTCCTTGATTTAATGAAATTGTAAATCAATATGGTATATTAGTAGAATCCACATATAAAGCTACTCCCATGGTATTTGTGAGTTCACTACAGGTGGATTTGAGGTCCTCAATACAAGGTTTTTAATCTTGTACCGTACTGGTGTATCGAGCTTTGTTCGGTACGGCACGGTATGGGTGTACCGAGCGGTACACCATGGTGTACCAAGCGATGCGCCCTTCTTTTAAGATGAAACGTGCGGTACGTACCAGTCCGTCAGCAGACCGGTACATGGATTGCCCGCTATCGAGCGGTACCGTCGATTGAGGTGATATCGTTGACGATTGAGGTGTTATCATCGTCAATTGAGGTGTTATTGTCGACGGTGATCGAGGGAGAAGAAAGAAGAGGGAGAAGGGGAAGAAAGAAATAGGAAAAAAAAGGGAGAACCTAGAGATCGCCGCTCTCCTCCTTGTTTGTCGGCGACTTCTCATCCGCGTGTCGGAGAAGAGGCATTGGTGTCGCGGGGCGGAGGGAGGCGAAGATTTTTTTTTTTTTTCTCTCCTCGGGTGATGTTGCTTGCAAATTTTTTTTTTTATCCATGATGTCGCCTCGGCCATGTCGCCCGAGAAGGGAGGCCTCGTCCTAATTTTTCTTTTTAATCTGTGACGTTGCTGAGTTGCCCGAGAAGGGAGGCAACGTTGCAAATTTTTTTTATATACCGAGCGATATATCAAAATATACCGCTTGGTATATCGTACTGTACCAAATAAGTCTCGAAATTTGGGTACGGTACGAAATTTCAATCCTTGCTAAATATCGTATTTTGGGAGACGGAAAGGGGGTGATGGTGGAGCTTTTACCTTCGACAGCGGGTGATGGCGGAGCAGCTGCGAGAGTAGGGGTTGGCCTAAGCGCTAGGGCAGCAGTTATGGTAGGAGGCGCTGCTGCGGGAGTAGGAGACACTGTCGCGCTTGAGGGCGTTGTAGTTGATGTAGTAGGAGCGAGCGAGGATGCGGCGAGTCGCCTTTGTCCTTAGCTCAAAGTCATCCCCTGTGAGGCACTTTGCAATGCTCTCGTGGCAGCTGGATCCGATGGGGATCCAGCCTAGGGCGAGCTCATCTCCCACTCCCCCATCGCTACCACCCTCAGCGACTATGAGGAAGAAGACCAAGGTGATGGTGAGAGCGAGAAGGGGACCCCTTCTTAAATATGCAGCACTCCAACCTGGGCTAGGACCCCTTCCTCCGCCCGACGGAGCTCTTCTTTGTGTCTTGTCACGTCCAACCCCCTTCTTTGTCCAATGAGTGCTGCAGCCTCGTCTTCCTTGCCGTCGTGCTCCTCCTCCTATCTGCCAGCTGATACTGCCTGGTAGTGGGTAGTCCGCGTGCCGGTTAGCTGGTAGGCCGATACATATCGCCCGTACCGGGCAGTACGATATGATATTAAAAACCTTGCTTCAATATGATAAAACTAAAAATGGATAGGGTATTTTAGTAGGATCCATGCATGAAACTACTTCCATAATATTTGTTATTGGTAAACACTGATGAAATGGTAGCAGTCATGGTCTCATCATCATGTATGATGAAATAATAGCAGTCATCATCATGAATGACCCATATGATAGGAAACCCCAGGATAAGTAGGATCACAAGTATGATTCTGTAAGATGGAGTGCAGCAGTGCTACAACCCTCATCATTATACTGTTGTTGCTTGTAGTAAGATTTATTTGACTCAAAAGAAAATAATCAATTGTCACTTTGTCGCAGTTGGTCACGAGATCCACTATAGTAGGAAGACTATGAATAAGATGAATTCCTAAACTAATTCTGTCTCATTTGGGGTATTTTAGGGGTATATTAATAAAGGATATCATCAAAAATACCCCTATATAGTAGGAAGACTATGCAAAAATACCCCTAAACTAATTAGGTTGATTCAGTAAATAATAAAAGTCAATTGGTTCCGCATTAATGTCCTTCCTCTCCTTTGTTTATGCAGTATAAATCTATGTTTGTTTTGCACTCTGTGATCGGGAGGATCCATATTAGTTACATCAAAAGCTGACCTCCAACCAAATAAATTGATAAAGCCTCGAAACCCAAACTATCTTATGCTGCCTATTATGCTTAACTGAGGAGTGGTCACCACTACCATTGCCCTTGCAGGGCTTATATCATCATTTGCTTCGTTGATGTTTCACTTGCCTTCTCGTGCATGTGCTATTGCTCCAACATCATGGTCAACGTCATCATTGTTGTGACCCTTGTACTCATCATAGGCATGGGGCTCTATAGTACGCCTGTCATATTCCTCCAGTTTTACCTTTTCTTGCAATAATATTGATTTTTCAGGTATTGAGTATTGCTCTGAAATTCTTTCTTATCTCTTGGGGCACCTTTGTGTATTTTTCTACATGGGAAATGTCTCAGCCAAATCATTCTTCAGATGAATTATTTTTCGTATCTGTTGACACAATTGCAATAGATGGGTTGGCAATGAATGCCTTATTCCATGCATAGATCTGTTTTAGCATACTGAATCCAAACTTTGCTATTTTTGGGCCATTTTCTCTCAAAAAAGTTGCCAATATATGGTCAGATCTTCCAATCATAAGATTTAATTTGTTGCATAATTAACCCTAAATTTGCGATGATCTAGTCTAGATCCGTTCACATCTAGCCAAGATCCATGTGGATCTAGGTTAGATTTGTGAAATTCTAACTTAGTACCATGTGAATTGAAGATCTAGTGTAGATCTATACAGATCAAGCCTAAATCAATGTAGATCTAGGTTATATCTTTGAAGATCAAGGCTAAATTTTCAAAGATCAAACTTGGATCTTCATAGATCAAGGCTAGATCCATAAGGATCAAGCCTTGACCTCATGGTTCTAGATCTGATCTACAAGAATCAATGCTTGATCATTGTAAATTAAGCCCTAAATGAGGTCTAAATGCAAGAGATTTAGGTTAAGGTTGAAAGAGAACACAAATTCTTACCTAATTGCATGAAGTTAAACTAAGGAATAAGGATTACAATTGGATTTTGATTTAAAGAGAGTCACATCAGATCTTGGCTTGAATCTTCTATCTCAGCAAATTGCCCTCCCTTAGATGCTCTTTAATGATTTTGGAAGAGAGTTGAGGGAGTTATAAGAGAGATTTATGAGAAGCGTGAGTGGATGGTGAAGAAGGGTAAAGGAAGAGGAGAGGCTGCCTTTAAACCAGCCAAAGAAATCCATTGGAAACTTAAAATATGATAGTTATATAAGATGCTTAAATTGTAATGTTGTGGAAATTTGAAACATTGAAAGTTATGTTCACAAGAAGCCCTGAAGTCACAATAAAATCCACTTCCACTATTGTTATAATGTGGCACACTAGAATAGTATAATTTAAGTATCACCATGTCGGGTACTGGACCCATTTTAGTGATCTGGTTGGACCAGTATATACCAGTCAATACCGTTGCATATCAGTATTTCTGAAAGGAAGAAAAAGGAGAAGAGGAAGGGTGGGTGGAGGAAGAGAAGGGAAGAAGGAGAGACATTGGAGGAAGGAGGAGGAAGAAGGAAGAAGAGGAGGAGAAGAGGTGGATGTGTACCTAGGGAGATAGAAACTGACAGCAGTGGTGATGTTGAACGGCAATGGCAGTGGCAGCGGTGTCATGAGAAGATGGCAGCGGCAACAGAAACAGACGAGAAGAGGGCTTGCAAATGAGAAGATGGCAGCAACATCGGGAAGCAGCTGTCATGGCCTTAGCTGGAATTGCCTAAGGCGTGAGGCACCATTGCGGCAAAGACGCGAACTTAGCTTGCGTTGCCTAAGTCGCGCTTTGCCCTTGCGATTTGCGTCCGCAAAGATCAGCCCACTTGCAACCTCTCGCAGGTCTCGAAGGACCTATAAAAAGAGAAAGTTGATTAGTTTAAAGAATGAGCGATGGACAAGTCCCGACGTCTCACGAAAAGGGGAAGTTTTACAAGTAATTCAGCGAGCACCTTGCGTGCACAAGAGAAAAGAGGGAGAGGGGGAAAACAAAGACTTAGAAGGTTGAACGAAAAGCTGCAAGTCCACAAACAGTTGCTCACCAAGTGCCGGGCGTGACAACAAGTTCCCGTCAAGGTAACGTGCGAACTTGCGAAAGAGTGTTCAACGCCCGACACTATACCGAAGCCCCATCCAGCCCTGTGCCACCCGGGTGGTTCCAGGGTGCTGAGATGGCTGACGTTTTGCGTGCAGCAGCGGGCTGCAGAAATCAGCCCGTGGCATACGAAAACGGAGCTGTTTTACTCGGTTCGGTGAGCGGTCGCACTGTATCGCTACAACTTGTTCGAACTTACATTTTTACAAGTAAAAGGACTTGAAACCAAGCCAAAACATGCTGCCAAGCAACTGTACATGTAGATTAGAGCGACGAACGGTTCATTGAACGGAGTTGTTGCGGGTGCGCGACGACCGTTCGTGACATTCTCCCCCACTCAACCTATCGACGCCCTCATCGACGCTTGTTGGTAGTTGTTAATAATTGTTTCTTCATGTCGCAGGGCATCTTCGGGCTCCCAACTCGCTTCAGTTCGGGGAAGCTTTCGCCCCTTCACTAGGTACTCGGTCTGCTTAGCTCCATTGGGTAGCTTTATCTTGCGATCCGCTAAAATAGTTTCAACTCGCTTCTCGTAGGAGACTCTGGTGGGGGGTAGCCGAGTTGGAACACTTCGGGAAGTATCTTGTGGATCCGAGTGGTAGGCTTTTAGGTTGCTGGCGTGAAGAACATTGTGAATTTTAAACCAAGTCGGCAGCTGCAACTTGTAGGAGACGTTGCCCACCTTGCTGATAATTGGGAAGGGCCCTTCATACTGGCGCACCAATTCTTTGTGTACTTTGTTCCTAAAGAATTGGAGTGATGCTGGTTAGAGCTTTACCAGCACCAAATCGTCGACCTTGAACTCTTGCAGTCGCCTTCCCAAGTTTGCCCACTTCTTCATCCTTTTTGTCGCCTTCTTCAAGTAAGCCCGCACAATATTTGCATTTTGATGCCACTCCTTTGCGAAGTAGTAGGCTGACGGACTACTCCCAATATACCTTATTGCCATGGTGTGAGGAGTTGACGGTTGTTGTCCTGTAATGATCTCAAGGGGCTCTTGTTGAACGCAGAGCTCCGCTGTAAGTTGTAGGAGAATTGGGCAATGTCTAACAACTTCACCCAATCTCATTGGATATCACTCACGTAGTGCTGAAGATATTGCTTTAGGAGCGAGTTTATCCTTTCGGTTTGGCCATCCGTCTGGGGGTGGAGGCTTGTGGAGAAGTATAACTTGGACCCCAACAATTTGAATACCTCGGTCCATAATCGTCCCAGGAACCGAGCGTCTCGATCACTGATGATATTGTACGGGACTCCCCAATACTTCACCACATCCTTCATCATCAACTTGGCCGCCTCCTCCGCTGAACAGTGTAGGGGAGCAACAATGAAAGTTGCATACTTTGAAAATCGATCGACCACCACGAGTATCGATCCGAGTCTCCCTACTGCGGGCAAGCTTGATATGAAGTCCAAGGAAATGCTCTCTCATGGCCTTTCTGGTACGGGCAACGACTCTAAAAGTCCCATCGGCTTCCGTTGCTCCACCTTGTCTTGCTGGCAAGTGAGGCATGTTCGAACATATTCCTCTACATCAGTCCCCATCTTCGGCCAATAGAAGACCCTCTCTATGAGAGCCAAGGTTCTGTGAATACTGGGGTGTCCAGCTCAAAGGGAATCGTGACACTCTCTTAAGAGTTTACGTCTCAGATTGTCCACTCGAGGAACATAAACCTATTTCCTTTGGTGTAAACGAGTCCCTCTTGGACCCAAAACCATCGTGCCTTGCCTTCTTTAATGGGCTGTATCAGGGCTTTTGCCTGGGGATCACTGTATAGTCCATTCCTGATCCTGGAAAGGAAGTTGGAGTGTAACTGACTTGCTTGGCCTCTGCCCTCTAATTGTATGACATTCACACACTCCACTTTCCGACTCAATGCATTGGCCACGACATTCGCTTTTCCGGGCTTATACTCCATTGCCATATCAAACTCAGCCAGGAAGTCCTGCCATCGTGCTTGCTTTGGGGGAGAGTTTCTTCTGAGTTTGGAAATAGCTTAAAGCGATGTTGTTTGTCCTTAGTACAAATCGCGATATAAGAAGGTAGTGTCGCCAAACTCGTAGACAGTGGATCACCGCTGTCATCTCCTTCTCGTGCATCGGATACCGCCGCTCGATCTCGTTGAGTTTGCGGCTCTCGTAAGCCACCGGATGACCCTCCTGCATGAGTACTCCCCCAATAGCGAAGTCTGAAGCATTTGTCTGGACTTCAAAGGGCTCCCCATAGTCCGGCAATTTAAGCATCGGTTCTTCCAAAACGGTACCCTTAAGATCTTGGAATGCAATTTCACATTTATCAGATCACCACCAAGACTGCTCCTTCTTCAACAACTCTGTTAGAGGAGTTGCACGCTTCGAATACTCCACTATGAAGCATCGATAGTAGTTGACGAAACCAAGGAAGGATCTCAACTCTGGCACCTTCTTTGGAGTTCGCCATTCCGCAACGCTTGCACCTTCGATTTATCCATCCGAATGGAGCCATTACCGATTCGATGCCCCAAGAATAAGATCTCTGTTTGAGCAAAGTAGCATTTCTCCCTTTTCACGAACAAAGTGTTCTCCCTGAGAACCTTGAAAATTGTCCGAAGGTGCTTGATATGCTCCTCGGGTGTTTGATTGTAGACAACAATATCGTCCAAGTAGACGGCCACAAACTTATCCAAATACTCTTTGAATAGCTGGTTCATGAGAGTGCAGAACGTGGCTAGAGCGTTGGTTAAGCCAAAAGGCATCACCAAGAACTCAAACGCTCCATACCTGGTCACACAGGTCGTCTTCTCTTCGTCGCCTTCAGCAATGCGCACCTGCCAATACCCCGACCGTAGGTCGAGTTTTGACTTGGCTTTGCCCAATTGGTCGAACAAGTCCGCAATGAGCGGGATGAGATACTTGTTCTTCACCGTCACTTTGTTGAGGGCTCGGTAATCGACGCATAGTCGGAGGCTCCCATCTTGTTTCTTTTGAAAGAGAACTGGAGCTCCAAATAGTGCTTTTGAACTGCGGATAAGACCATCGCTTAGCAGTTCACCTAACTGCTTTCTGAGTTATGCCAACTCAGGTGGGGGCATGCAGTAGGGTGGTCTCGTTGCAGGCTTCACTCCTGGCTCCAGCTCGATATTATGGTCCATGCCTCTGCATGGCGGAAGAGTCTTTGCCAACTCGGGTGGCATAACGTCAATGAACTCTTTCAAGACGTTCGCCACCACAGCAGGTTTATGAATGGCCTTCTCGTCGAGTGGCTCTAGCTTCAAAGCAGTCACGAATGTTAGTTCGCCTTTTCGTACCCCTTTCTTTAGTTGTAATGCTGATATCTACTGCGGGTCTTTAGTTCCTCTCCAAGAGACGGGAACCACACAGGGGTCGTCACCCCCCATCATGCATAGGGTGTTTAAGAACGACATTGGCACCAACTTTGCCGTGTTCATAAACTCTATTCTAAGGATCACTTGGAAGTCGTCCAATGGCACCGCCATCATGTTCGTGCTCCCGCTCCATGTTCCAATCTTGATGGGGACTCCCTTTGCCAACCCAGAGATTCGCTTAGCCTCCCAATTCACCGCCTTCATTCGACTTGGGCTCTTCTCCAAGATCAGCCCAAGTCGCTTTGCTTCTCGATCGGCAATAAAGTTGTGGGTAGCACCCGTGTCCACCGTTGCACGGGTCGTTTGACCATTTAGCTTGATGTCTACGTACATCAGCTTACCACTTCCTGCTTTTTATAGCTTTGTCTTCATGTTCTCCCCCACTTGACCCCGCATGGCGTTCAACAAACGCATTGCTCCCATCAGGGGTCCTTGCGACTCCTCGCCGTCGTTGCTGGATTCAGAACTACTCGAACTAAGAGCGATAACCTTGCCCTTGTTCGATTTGGGGGGATGGATTGTTACAGACGATCATCGCGCACCCGCAACAACTCCGTTCAACGAACCGTTCGTCGCTCACATCCACATGTACAGCTTCTTGGCAGCATGTTTTGCCTTGGTTTTGAGTCATTTTGCTTGTAAAAATGTAAGTTCGAACAAGGTGTAGCGTTAGCAAGCGACCGCTCACCGAACCGAGCAAAACAGCCCAAAACAGCTCCGTTTTCGTGTGCCACGGGCTGTTTTCTGCAGTCCACCTCCGCTCACTAAAACGTCAGCCATCTCAGCCCCTTTGAACCCCCCAGGTGGCACAGGGCTGGATGGGGCTTCGGTATAGTGTCGGGCGTTGAACATCCTTTCGCAAGTTCACACGTTACCTTGATGGGAACTTGTTGTCGCGCCCGGCACCCGGTGAGCAACTGTTTGTGGACTTGCTGCTGTTCATTCAACCCTCTAAAGTCCTTGTTTTCCCCCTCTCCCTCTTTTCTCTTGTGAACGCAAGGTGCTCGCTAAATTGCTTGTAAAGCTTCCCCTTTTTCGCGAGACGTTGGGACTTGTCCGTCGCTCGTTCTTTCGAACTAATCAACTTTCTCTTTTATAGGTCCTTCGGGACCTGTGAGAGGTTGCAAGTGGGCTGATCTTTGCGAAGCAATATCGCAAGGGCGAAGCGCAACGCAAGCTAAGTTCGCGTCTTGGCCGTAAGGGTGCTTCACGCCTTAGGCAATTCTAGCTAAGGCCGTGACATTGTGGTATCAGAGCGGGCAAGCACTTCGAGCGAGCAGCGAAGGAACTTCGCAACTTCGCCATGGCAAAGCATCGTGACGAATTAAGTAAGGCGGGGCAAGCCGGACCCTTGCCCTAAGCAGCCGCAGGTGGGCTGCATGTGCACACTCGCTCTCATGCTGTTGGAGCCGCTCAAGAGGAGCACAACAGCGAACATGATGAGCGAGAAGTTGGCTACTCTCCGCGAGCGGAGGAGGCGCAATCTGGAGCGCCAATTGGGAAAAAGAGTCACAAGGAGAGACTCATAATGGCGGAAACCCGCTTGGATGTTCTTGAAGCGAGCGTGGAGGAACTCTACCATGGCCAACAAAGGCTTGTTGGGGTAGAGAGCTCGCAAGAGGAAGCAGAGTCTAGGATCGACAAGGTGGAGGCCCTAGTCGACCGATTGTCAGATGACACCAAAGACTCCGTACAACACTTGCAAGAAGTTGTGGCGGAACTCACTTCGAGAGTGACCATGCTCACAAGGGCGCTGAATGCGGGAGGAAGCAACACCCGCGTTGCGCTGCCATAAAATTTGAGGGCACCCGAGCCTCATGGTTATGGAGGGACCAGAGGTGCCAAAGAGCTCGAGAATTTTCTATTCGACATGGAACAATACTTTCGAGCTACGAGGCCCGATTATGAAGATACCAAAGTTTTTATAGCAACAATGTATCTGAACGGGGATGCAAAACTTTGGTGGAGAACCCGTTGGGACGAGATCCAACAAGGTCGGTGTCGAGTTGACACATGGGAGGACTTGAAGCGAGAGTTGAGAACTCAGTTCCTACCGGAGAACACCGAGTTCGTCGCAAGAAGGAAGTTGAGATAACTCCGCCAAAATACTTCCATCCCAGACTACGTGAAGCAATTTTCTACGCTAATGCTGGACATCCAAGACATGTCCGAGAAGGATAAGCTGTTCAACTTCCTTGATGGTTTGAAGCCATGGGCGCAACAAGAACTACATCGAAGGAATGTCACCGATTTGGTCGGGGCAATTGCTGCTGCAGAAAGGCTCACCGACTTTGTTTCCTCCGAAGACCCAGGAAGAAGGAAACAATCTTCAAGCAATCGCCCTCCAAAATATTCTCAAGGGAAGGAGAGCTCGGGGGCGAACAAAAGAAGAAGAGTTCCTACAAAGGGCTAAGCCCGAAAGGCAAGGCCTCGAAACCTGGCGGATGCTTCTTGTGCGGAGGGCCACACATGGTGAGGGAGTGCCCACAAAAACAAGCACTCAATGCTTCCCAAATCGGACAAGGGCAAGGCTGTCGCTCTTAGTTCGAGTAGTTCTGAAGCCAGCAGCGATGATGAGGAGTCGCAAGGACCCCGGATGGGAGCCATGCGTTTGTTGAACGCCATGTGGGGTCAAGTGGGGGACAACCCGAAGACAAGGCAACATAAAGCAGGAAGTGGCGAGCTGATGTATATAGACATCAAGCTCAATGGCCAAACAACTCGTGCAATAGTGGACACGGGCGTTACCCACAACTTTATTGCCGATCGAGAAGCAAAGCGACTTGGGTTGATCTTGGAGAAGAGCCCAAGTCGAATGAAGGCGGTGAACACGGAGGCCAGGCGAATCTCTGGGTTGGCGAAGGGAGTTCCCATCAAGATCGGAACATGGATCGGGAACACCAACATGATGGCGGTGCCATTGGACGACTTCCAAGTGATTCTTGGAATGGAGTTCATGCACGCGACGAAGTTGGTGCCCATGCCGCCTAAACTCCCTGTGTATGATGGGAGGTGACGACCCCTGCGTGGTTCCCGTCTCTCGGAGAGGAGCCAAAGAACCCCAACATATATCGCATTGCAACTGAAGAAAGGGGTGCGAAAAGGTGAATTAACATTCGTGGCTGCTATGAAGCTAGAGCCACTTGACGAGAAGGCCATTCAAGAACCTGCTGTGGTGGCGAACGTCCTGAAAGAGTTCCATGACGTTATGCCACCCGAGTTGCCGAAGACCTTTCCACCACGCAGGGGCGTGGATCACAACATCGAGCTGGAGCCAGGAGTGAAGCCTCCAGCGAGACCACCCTACCGCATGTCCTCGCCAGAGTTGGCAGAACTCAGGAAGCAGTTAGGTGAACTGCTAAGCGGTGGTCTTATCCGCAGCTCTAAAACACCATTCGGAGCTCCAGTTCTCTTCCAGAAGAAACAAGATGGGAGCCTCCGACTATGCGTTGATTACCGAGCCCTCAACAAAGTTAGAAGAACAAGTATCCCATCCCGCTCATCACAGACTTGTTCGACCAGTTGGGCAAAGCCAAGTATTTCTCAAAACTCGACCTTAGGTCGAGGTATTGGCAGGTGCGCATTGCTGAAGGTGATGAAGCGAAGACTACCTGTGTGACCAGGTATGGAGCGTTTGAGTTTTTGGTGATGCCTTTCGGCTTAACCAACGCTCCGACCATGTTCTGCACTCTCATGAATCAGCTATTCAAGGAGTATTTGGATAAGTTCGTGGTCGTCTACTTGGACGATATCGTCGTCTATAGTCAAACGTTTGAGGAGCATGTCAAGCACCTTCGGACAATTTTCAAGGTTCTCATAGAGAACACTTTGTTCGTGAAAAGGGAGAATCACTACTTTGCCCAAACAGAGATCTTATTCTTGGGGCATCGAATCGGTGATGGTTCCATTCGGATGGACAAATCAAAAGTGCAAGCGGTTGCGGAATGGTGAACTCCAAAGAAGGTGCCAGAGTTGAGATCCTTTCTTGGTTTCGTCAACTACTATCGACGCTTCATAGCGGGGTATTCGAAGCGTGCAACTCCACTGACGGAGTTGTTGAAGGAGCAGCCTTGGAAGTGGTCTGACAAATGTGAAATAGCATTCCAAGACCTGAAGGCTGCTGTTTTGGAAGAACCGATGCTCAAATTGCCAGACTATAGGGAGCCTTTTGAAGTCCATACAGATGCTTCAGACTTCGCTATTTGGGGAGTACTCATGCAGGAGGGTCATCCGGTGGCCGACGAGAGCCGCAAGCTCAACGAGACCAAGCGGCGGTATCCAGTGCATGAGAAGGAGATGACAGCGGTGATCCACTGCCTACGAGTTTGGCGACACTACCTTCTCGGATCGCGATTTGTGCTGAGGACATACAACATCGTTCTGAGCTATTTCCAAACACAGAAGAAACTTTCCCCAAAGCAAACATGATGGCAGGACTTCCTGGCTGAATTTGATATGGCAATGGAGTACAAGCCTGGAAAGGCAAATGTCGTGGCCGATGCATTGAGTTGGAAGGTGGAGCGCGTGAATGCCGTACAATTGGAGGGCGGAGGCCAAGCGAGTCAGTTGCACTCCAACTTCCTTTCCAGGATCAGGGATGGACTGTATAGTGATCCCCAGGCAATTATCCTGATACAGCTCATTAAAGAACGCAAGGCACGACGATTTTGGTTCCAGGAGGGACTCGTGTACACAAAGGGGAATAGGGTTTATGTTCCTTGAGTGGACAATTTGAGGCATGAACTCTTAAGAGAGTGTCACAATTCCCTTTGGGCTGGACACCCAGGTATTCATCGAACATTGGCTCTCGTGGAGAGGGCCTTCTAAAGATGGGGACTGATGTGGTGGAATATGTTCGAACGTGCCTCACTTGCCAACAAGACAAGGCAGAGCAACGGAAGCCGGTGGGACTTTTGGAGCCGTTGCCCGTACCAGAAAGGTCGTGGGAGAGCATTTCCTTAGACTTCATATCAAGCTTGCCACTAGTAGGGAGACTCGGATCGATACTCGTGGTAGTCGATTGATTTTCAAAGTATGCAACTTTCATTGCTGCTCCCCTACACTGTTCAGTAGAGGAGGCGGCCAAGCTGATGATGAAGGATGTGGTGAAATATTGGGGAGTCCCGCACAATATCATCAGCGATCAAGATGCTCGGTTCCTGGGACGATTCTGGACCGAGCTATTCAAACTGTTGAGATCCAAGTTATACTTCTCCACAAGTCTCCACCCCCAGACGGATGGCCAACTGAGAGGATAAACTCGCTCCTGGAGCAATATCTTCGGCACTACGTGAGTGCCAACCAACGAGATTGGGTGAAACTGTTGGACATTGCCCAATTCTCCTACAACTTGTAGCGGTGCTCTGCGTCTAACAAGAGCCCCTTCGAGATCATTACAGGACAACAACCGTCAACTCTTCACACCATGGCAATTGGGTATACTAGGAGTAGTCCGTCAGCCTACCACTTCGCAAAGGAGTGGCACCGAAATGCAGATATTGCGCGGGCTTACTTGGAGAAGACGACAAAAAGGATGAAGAAGTGGGCAGACTTCGGAAGGCGACCACAAGAGTTCAAAGTCGGCGATTTGGTGTTGGTAAAGCTCCAACCAGCATCACTCCAATTCTTTAGGAATAAAGTCCACAAAGGATTGGTACGCAAGTATGAAGGGCCCGTCCCAATTATCAGCAGGGTAGGCAACGTCTCCTACAAACTGCAGCTGCCAGCGTGGTTCAAAATTCACAATGTTCTTCATGCCAGTAACCTAAAAGCCTACCACTTAGATCCGCAAGATGCTTCCCGAAGTGTTTCAACTCGGCTACCCCCCACCACAGCCTCCTACGAGAAGCGAGTTGAAACCATTTTGGTGGACCGTAAGATAAAGCTACCCAATGGAGCTGAGCAGACAGAGTACTTGGTGAAGTGGCGAAAGCTTCCCCGAACTGAAGTTAGTTGGGAGCCTGAAGATGCCCTACGACATGAAGAAGCAATCATCAACATCTACTAACAAGCGTCGGCGAGGGCGTCGACAGTTTAAGTGGGGGAGAATGTTACGGACGGTCGTCGCGCACCGGCAACAACTCCGTTCAACGAACCGTTCGTCGCTCACATCCACATGTACAGCTTCTTGGCAACATGTTTTGCCTTGGTTTTGAGTCATTTTGCTTGTAAAAATGTAAGTTCGAACAAGTTGCAGCGTTACCAAGCGACCGCTCACCGAACCGAGCAAGACAGCCCCAAAACAGACTAAAACAGCTCCGTTTTCGTGTGCCACGGGCTGTTTTTTGCAGTCCGCCTCCGCTCACCAAAACGTCAGCCATCTCAGCCCCTTTGAACCCCCCGGGTGGCACAGGGCTGGATGGGGCTTCGGTATAGTGTCGGGCGTTGAACAACCTTTCGTAAGTTCGCACGTTACCTTGACGGGAACTTGTTGTCGCTCCCGGCACCCGGTGAGCAGCTGTTTGTGGACTTGCAGCTGTTCGTTCAACCCTCTAAAGCCCTTGTTTTCCCCCTCTCCCTCTTTTCTCTTGTGCACGCAAGGTGCTCGCTGAATTGCTTGTAAAGCTTCCCCTTTTCGCGAGACGTCGGGACTTGTCCGTCGCTCGTTCTTTCGAACTAATCAACTTTCTCTTTTACAGGTCCTTCGGGACCTGCGAGAGGTTGCACGTGGGCTGATCTTTGCGGAGCAATATCGCAAGGGCGAAGCGCGACTTAGGCAACGCAAGCTACGTTCGCGTCTTGGCCGCAAGGGTGCCTCACGCCTTCGGCAATTCCAGCTAAGGCCGTGACAAAATGGAAGCTGTTAAAGCATTGAGTGCCTGTTTTTGTGGGCACTCCCTCACCATGTGTGACCCTTCGCACAAGAAGCATCCATCAGGTTTCGGGGCCTTGCCTTTCGGGCTTGGCCCTTTGTGGGAACTCTTCTTCTTTTGTTCGCCCCCGAGCTCCTTCCCTCGAGAATATTTTGGAGGGCGATTGCTTGAAGATTGTTTCTTTCTTCCCGGGTCTTCAGAGGAAACGAAGTTGGTGAGCCTTTCTGCGGCAGCAATTGCCCCGATCAAATCGGTGACATTCCTTCGTTGTAATTCTTGTTGCGCCCATGACTTCAAACCATCGAGAAAACTGAACAGCTTATCTTTCTCGGACATGTCCTGGATGTCCAACATTAGCGCAGAAAATTGCTTCACGTAGAAAATTGCTTCACGTAGTCTGGGAAGCATTTTGGCGGAGTTGTCTCAATTTCCTTCTTGCGACGAACTCGGTGTTCTCCGGTAGGAACTTAGTTCTCAACTCCCGCTTTAAGTCCTTCGATGTGTCAACTCGACACCGACCTTGTTGGATCTCCTCCCAACGGGTTCGCCACTAAAGTTTTGCATCTCCATTTAGATACATGGTTGCTATAGAAACTTTGGTTTCTTCAGAATCAGGCCTCGTAGCTCGAAAGTATTGTTCCATATCAAACAGAAAATTCTCGAGCTCTTTTGCATCTCTGGCCCCTCCATAACCATGAGGCTCGAGTGCCCTCAAGTTTTGTGGCGGCGCAACGCGGGTGTTGCTTCCTCCCGCATTTAGTGCCTTTGTGAGCATGGTCATCCTCAAAGTGAGTTCCGCCACAACTTCCTGCAGGTGTTGCATAGAGTCTTTGGTGTCATCTAACAATCGGTCGACTAGGGCCTCAACCTTGTCGATCCTGGACTCCGCTTCTTCTTGCGACCTCTCTACCCCAACAAGCCTTCATTGGTCATGGTAGAGTTCCTCTAAGCTCGCTTCGAGAACATCCAAGCGGGTTTCCGCCGTTGTGAGTCTCTCCTTATGACTCTTTTTCCCGATTGGCGCTCCAAATTGCAACTCCTCCGCTCGCGGAAGTAGCCAACTTCTCGCTCATTATGTTCGCTGTCGCGCTCCTCCTGAGCGGCTCCAACAACATGCGAGTGAATGTGCACTTGCAGCCCACCTGCGGCTGCTTGGGGCAAGGGTCCGGCTTGCCCTGCCTTGCTTGATTCGCCACGATGCTTTTCCATGGCGAAGTTGCGAAGTTCCTTCACTGCTCGCTCGAAGTGCTTGCTCGCTCTGATACCACAATGTCATGGCCTTAGCTGGAATTGCCTAAGGCGTGAGGCACCCTTGCGGCAAAGACGCGAACTTAGCTTGCGTTGCCTAAGTCGCGAGGCACCCTTGCGGCAAAGACGCGAACTTAGCTTGCGTTGCCTAAGTCGTGCTTCGCCCTTGCGATTTGCGTCTGCAAAGATCAGCCCACTTGCAACCTCTCGCAGGTCCCGAAGACCTGTAAAAAGATAAAGTTGATTAGTTTAAAGAACGAGCGACGGACAAGTCTCGACGTCTCGCGAAAAGGGGAAGATTTACAAGCAATTCAGCGAGCACCTTGCGTGCACAAGAGAAAAGAGGGAAAGGGGGAAAACAAGGACTTTAGAAGGTTGAACGAATGGTTGCAAGTCCATAAACAGCTGCTCATCGAGTGCCGGGCATGACAATAAGTTCCCGTCAAGGTAACGTGCGAACTTGCGAAAGAGTGTTCAACGCCTGACACTATACCGAAGCCCCATCCAACCCTATGCCACTCGGGTGGTTCCAAAGTGCTGAGATGGTTGACGTTTCGTGTGCAGCAGCGGGCTGCAGAAATCAGCCCGTGACACGCGAAAACGGAGCTGTTTTGGGGGCTGTTTTGTTCGGTTCGGTGAGCGGTCGCACTGTAGCGTTGTAACTTGTTCGAACTTACATTTTTACAAGCAAAAGGACTTAAAACCAAGCCAAAACATGCTGCCAAACAGCTGTACATGTAGATTATAACGACGAACGGTTCGTTGAATGGAGTTGTTGCGGGTGCGCGACGATCGTTCGTGACACAGCGGTGATGACTACAGCATCGCGAGAGGAGGGCTTACGTTCGCCAATCCTAGTTGCTATTTTAGGTTTTCTTTTGCTTTTTTAATGCTGAATTAGATGGGCCCATCGTATTTTAGTTTTTTTTTTTTAATTTTTGACTGGATCACCCGAAATTGGGTTGTCCGCTTACCAGTCCAGGCTCGGACCGGTACATACCACCCATTTTATTCCATTTTGGGTGGTATGATAGTCTTTGGTGTAATTGAAGTCTGATAAGTTTCTAACTTAAGGACATACGAATGTGCTAGGGACATGGCTTCGATAGTTGTACTTGAGTCCATTTAACATTGCATACCACTTCACATTTAGATATCTTCAATCCACTTTGCCCACTGCTACCTCCTATGTTTTCCGTTCTTATCTAAATTTACCAAAAATATTTCATGCTTATCATTTTAAAACTATCGTAACATGACAAGTTGGCTATCACTAAGGATGTGGAAACTGGAAAGTACTTAAATAAAAATATTATGAAGTCCTGCAGAAGTGTATTGAGTAGATAGAACATTACTCTTTTTTTATATAAAAAGATGGTTCACACTTTGTTTTGAGTGCTATGTCCAAATAGCTTGTAGATGGCTTGATAAATCAGTTTGGTTTTTTATTTCTTGTTTTCTTCAATGGAAATTTGGTCCTATGATGAACAATGTTTTGTGCACTATAGAAAGATAATCACCTCTTTTACATGTGTGCCTTACCTCTCTATGTGATGATTGGAGTGGCAATAAGGTGCACATGTAGGATCTACTGGTGAGGTAATGTGGACCTCCTTGCTTCTTCTCATGGTAGCTGAGATAAATAAGGCTTCAGGCAGGTGAATTCAGAATTTTGACAATTTAAACTCACCTACTGTTTATGAAATTCTTTCTAATGAGGTGTTTGCCCTCGACACATGGCAGAGCATCAATGTTGGCTCTTATACATAGTACACAACTTCGTATATGTATCGAGCAAGGTCTGTAATTTCGTATCGTACCGGAGTTTCGACGTTTGCTAGGTACGGTACGAAACTGTATACCGAGCGGTATATATATATATATATATATATATATATATATATATATATATATATATATATATATATATATATATATATATATAACTTGACGGGGCGATGTCACTTCGTTTATATATATATAAAAATTAATATATATATAAAAGATTATATATATATTTATATATATTTTTTATTTAAAAGGTGACGTCACCTTTTCCTTCCCCACGCGGGGAGACGTCGCCGAGGTGACGCAACGTCGTCTCGTTTATATATATATATATATACATATATATAATTTTATTTTATTATTATTTTTTGTTCCGCTCGATAGCGGGCGGTCCGCGTACCGGTATGCCGTCGGACCGGTATGTACCGCCCGTACCGGTGGTATCATTCGGTATTGCCTACCTTGGTATCGAGTATGAAGTGGTATCCAAAAAAAATTCTTTCCAAGAGAATACTGTTTCTTGAAAAGCAATTGTAATCTTTGATGTCATTATCTAAAATGTATTAGAATATCTATCTTCACAACGGTAGTGTTGCCCTTGCTGGAGGTTAAGCACACATTTGACATACAGAGTTTGCATTGTGTCAGCACTTATGGCATAACTTTTCTAGTTCAAAATTTTGATGCCACTCTTTTCTGTAATTGTAATTGATATCCAGCCTAAGAATTTTGAGTAGTGGTTGGTGTGCGATCTTCATATCTTTGCTGAAGATGTCCAATGAAATTCTTTGTTACTGATCTGCATTATATTTTTGATCATGCTATTAATTTTGTTGTGTGAAACTTACTGCTCAAAAGTTTTACTTGTATGAACAATCTCCAAGCAATTTCTAGTGTTGATTCTTATTAAATTGCTTGTTTAAGTTTCATTTCTATTTACTATCATGTCCTTATAAATGAGGATTCTGTATTTAGCATTTGTCTTTTTCTGAACTTTGATTTTCACAAGATTTTCTATGTGACATGCAGGTGAGGTGGTAATTGTTGCTTGCATTGTGCTCATTGGCCTTTTTGCTTTACAACACAGGGGTACACAAAGAGTAGCCTTCTTGTTTGCACCTATTGTTATTGTTTGGCTTTTGTGCATTGGTATAATTGGTTTGTACAATATCATTCACTGGAACCCCAAAATATATTATGCTCTGTCTCCACACTACATTGTTACGTTCTTCAAGCAGACAGGGAAAGATGGTTGGATTTCTTTAGGTGGTGTACTCCTTTGTATCACAGGTAAATGGCAGGGAGCAGATTTAATACTTTTGGTCATTAATGATTCCATATTTTTGTCCATGGCTGTGTTATTCATCCACATTTTCCTAAATATACAGGTACTGAAGCTATGTTTGCAGATCTTGGTCACTTCACTCAAGCATCAATTAGGGTATGATAAGCTCAATTTGTTTTTAAAGTTTTGATGGATATTGAGATATAATAATTAGATCAAGTCAAAAGTTTGTATGATAAATACCATCAATTAAAAAGCAATTGAAATAACTGAAATATGTTTCTCATTATCAGAATAGTTAAAGTGAAAGGTGAGTTTTGTAATATCAAGAAAACTTTACATCATAATGATAGGTTTAACCATGACATTCAAGCATGCACCAGAATGCTTGCTTGACTAACAGGCCAAGGGAACTAGGCGATGTTCACTTTAACCAAGTTTTTGCAATTAGCACCATGATATATATATATATTATTTTACTGTTAATGTCAATTAACAGTGAACAATAACTATAATTATTTTTATATTGGGATAGTAAATTCCTATTACTTGTTCAGATTGTATTGGGGGATGGCCATACTATTTTGTAGTGAGGATATCAACTGTCCTATGTTGTATTTCAAGTTATGTATCTGATGCTTTTTGGTGATGCTTCATGCTCTGAGACATATTGAGTGCATATGGTATTCTTGTCAGTCCGTTGGTCGACTCTACGCATGGAAACCTCAATGTGGCACACATTTGTTGGAATTTAAAATAAAACTAGAAAACCGTTTGATTAGATTTGCAATTATCATCAAACTTCTAACTGAACTTTTTCTGCTTATGTTGCTCATGGATTTTAGTTACCCATAGAATTGAATGTGTTTTTGCAATTATTTAAATTTTTGTATGATCGTTAAAATTGAACAGTTTTGTGTTGATTGAGGTTTGAATTATGCTTATTCATAGAGAACTTATAGGATTATAGACTTTTTTTAGTTGTTTTTAACTTCTCTCCAATTCTTTAGTTTTTAGAACATGATAGTTTCCTTATTCTTGGCCACTTAATTTAGAAATCTGATTTTTTGTATCAATAATGAAAATTCTATCACTTGCTCATATTGGACATAGTATCTCTGGTTAGGCTTTTTGCAATGACTATTATATCTTTAAAATGAGGCATATTTATATTATAAAACTTATAGGTGATTACGTATTTTGAAATGGTTTATCTGCATCGTTTTTGAAAAATATCTAATTCTTATATATTAGGATTTCATTTCATTTTTTCTGGCTGGTAGTTGGTGTAGAACTCATGGAGATGTTGTAAAATGTGTGGGAACTCATGCATAATAATGTATGGGAGTCTTCTGTAAGCACATTATGATTTTGACATCTACAATGAATTTCTACCTCTCAGAATCCAATTCTCTAATTATGAGTCGATCCATATGACAATTTCCCTGTTGCCTAATCTATTGTCTATATATAGAATTGCCTTTATGAATCAAGGTATAAGCTAATCCATTGTATTCAACATTGCCAAGCGCTAGAAGCTCTAAGGGTGCTAAAACACCCAAGACACTTGGTGCTTGCTAATATAATATTAAAATTTTAAAAATATATCTAAGTAGTAATATGATCACTAATATAAAAATGACAGAATACATAAGTTTTAGTGGTGATATTTAAAATATCACCATTAAAACATCAAATTACATTCATTTAAAGTAGCAAGACACTAGCTATGACCAAATTCAATCCTTGTAACAATCCTAGGCTATATAACAAAAAAAAAAACTATTATTAACAATGATTAACATTACAAAAGAAAAAAATAGAGAAGCATGGGGAAGAAATAGAGAGTGAAGCAAGGGAAGGGCTGTCATTTGGGGATAAGAGTAGGATGGTTTGGGGAGGGGGGCTATCAAGGAGGCAACAACAAACAAGGAGAAAGAGTAAGAGCGCTCTAGCGGGAGGAGGGGGTGCACCACCAGTATCAATCACCTTACCTGCAAGGGAGAGACAGGATCCCATGGGATTCCAAGGGTCGTGTGGACATTGGGGGTTGGGTAGGGTGTTCTTTGGCTTAGTTGAATAACCGGGCCCAGGCATGTTCCGTGCCTGGGTGCTTAAGCGAGCTCCCGATTGCCTGAGCTAATAACTATTAAAATACCATGGGAAAAAGAAAATATTTAAATTTGGGACATCATTGTTATTTGGTTGTTTGTTTATTAGAAAAATAATTTGCTCAATGTAAGAAATTTTACTTGAGAAGTCGAGGCTTGAAAGACATGGACCTGTTGGAGTTTTCCAGTTTTAATTTGTAATCAGCTAACCTCAAGATTTCTGGAGAATCTGGATAGACTAGACTGGAACATTTTACACTTTGTTTAATAATCCGATGTCACGACAGTTAAAATATTTTAACTTGTTAAAGCAATTATTTGTAAGCAACCTTCTAAACCTGTCTACTAAGAAGATTCTAATTTTTTTTTTGTATAGCACAAGCCAATGTTACCTATTTAAGGATTTAATAACCAGTTGGACCAATATGTATGGATTAATGTATACCAAGCTGACCAATATCTGTGTTGAAACATGTCTTAATATTCTTACATATGTATTTATTTTTAATTATTTTATTCCATGATATCAGGTACAAGTGAGTATACTGCCCAGTATATCGGATACCATATTAGCCCTATAGATGACTGAAACCATTATTAGAAAGTCTTTGGGTCTTTGACCTTAGTCGTATCTTTGTCAGGACAAAGTCCATATGCTTGAAGTCTCTCAGTATTTGTTGATTTGGGATATGTTAAAAACAACAATGTTGAGCATTGAATGCCAGTTTTAAGCCTAGATGCATGGATAATTTTTGGCTGAGATTGGCCTAACTTAGTTTTCAGTACTATGCTTGAAGAATGGGCAATAAACTATTGCAAAACATGCTATTTACATTGATTTTATTAATATATTATTTATTTTTATAATTAATAAACATCTAGTACTACATTATTTCACCCATTAATTTATAATAAAATCAAGAATTTTACCTCCAAAGATTGACAATGAAATAACAGCAATAGTAGGGAAGTCGTAGAGGCCCAATTGGCCTTTTAATTCAAAAAACCTAATCCTACCTCTGGAATCGGACCATACGGTCAGTCCTATTTGCAGCTCTTTCTGCCTTTAAGATAATAGGCTTCTTATGACTCCAAAAGTTTTCGGAGTCGATCAGCGTATTGTCACAGATAAAATTGTAAATGAGGTGTTTAATGTAATGCTCATATATGTCTGTGTCTTTCGGTTTTATTCATGCTTTGCACAGCATGTAAAGGGCTGACAATAGGCTTAGCAGCCCCATTTTGGTTGGTTTTGGTGGTCGTCTTAGGCTTGCAAACAAAGGTTGTGTCATGTGGGCATTTGTGGGGATTTCGGTCTGTAGTGGACCATTTTGGATCCTTTGTTGTACGACCGTTCAGAGTTTGTGAAGTCTATGTTTGTAATTTGCATTGGCTATAAAGTGTTTGCTGAAATAGTTACTTGTGGATCCCAAGTGAAACGTTTTCTCTAATCTATTTTCTCTTTGTAGGTCATAAGGGACCATAGGAGGTTTCAGGGAGGTTGACCTTTGCGGATGAACACGCAAGGGTGCCGTACAACTTAGGCAAAACCAGTTAAGTTCGTGACATTTGGTATCAGAGCAGGACAAGCACACTTAGAAACACTTGACATTCATACGTGGGGACCTAGCTGGGCTGCGTTGAGGGCAGCTAGCACGTGCGATCGTTTGGGCGAAATAGGCATAGAAATGTAGGGAAAGGAGTCGCTAAGAGGAGCGAGTGTCTGAGGTTGGCATTGAATGATCAACCTTTCGCGCGAGAGGCACCACGAGAACAAGCAAGCTGCAAAGAATGCATAGCGCACAAAGGTTGGGATGGTTGAGTTCGAGCTACGGCTCGACGTTAGCAACCATACTTGACAATGCTCAAGGCAAGTGGGGCGTTTGGTAAAGGATGAGATTGTGTAAAGTGGAATGGGTTGCTTAGCGACCGAAATAGTTGTGCAAAGCTCACAGAGGTGAGGGGAATTGCTAACTTGAAGAATTCGGTACTCGTGCAAGGGCTTGTATGCGGACGATGGAATATTCGTGGCCATCCCAAGGTGATCGAAACCCGACGCCATGGAGCATTGAAACTTTCTCTTTAACATTAAATGGATACGTTCGTAGGAGGCTGAAATATGCAGCGAGTTCAACATGTTGTTAGGCCTTGAGAGGTGCAGCGGGGGCTGGTTTGGCGTGGAGTCGTAATCTAGCGAGTGCGTTTGTGGGAACAGAACAATGCACAGTTTGTTCAGTAAGGCGGAGTAGTTCAAGGGGATGGTGGTCTCCGAAACTTCCAGAGGGAAGGATGCAAAGAGAAAAGTTACTCCAATGGGATAGATATCCAAGAGGGATAAGTCTTGATTCTCCAGAGGGAGAATCATATGTAACAGACCGCATATGTTGAGGAGTACCTCGAGACAACAATTTCACAAAGATCAACGGACTGAGCGAGCGGTGAGGAGTCGTTGCATGATCTCGTATGAGGTAATGCATTAGTGGATGCATTGCGAGATCAAGTCAGGGGAGTGACCCAAGACAACATAAAATAAATGCACACTTGGAGCCGATATGGAGATCAGACTCAACGGAGGGCTGACCTGTGGAATGGTGGGCACGAGGGCCACCATTAACTCAATGCAATCGAGTAGCGGAGCAATTTGGGTATAATTTGGTGAAGTACCCAAGCCGCATAAAGGGAGTCAACATAGAAGATAGAACATGGAGCGGAGGCACGAAGCTTTCCTTGGACAAAGGTCAAGGATATGAACTCTTGTAGAGACGAGCGGGATCATGTTATTCTATGGGTTACTCAATCTGATGGAGCAGACTTATCTTGCATAGTGCCAAAGACGAAGGGAGCTTCGAGGCACATACACCTTATCTCAGAGAAGCATTTGACGGAGGAACCAAGGTGACTCAAATTCCGGAGGTGAAGTTGGGGTCAGAAGGCCAAGACACGGGGCAACAGGACGCAGAGGCGGGTACTCTTGAAGAATACGCCATAGTGCTGCCATTCGAGTTGCCATGAAGGAAGCGGTACGCAGCGGAGATTGTGCTGGTGAGGGCAGAAGCCCAAGATCTAGACAATAATGCATCAATTTCAGCGAAGTCAGTGGACTTCGGGAGCTTCTAGGCGATGGACTATCATAGAGTTGTGCTTCGTCTGAGTGTGACTCGAGAGCGGGTGGACGAAGGTCGATTACCAAAGTAGCGAATATAATAGAAGGTGGAAAAGGCCTTGCGATGTGCTGGCAGAGGCCACACATGGAGGGATTGCAATCCGAGTTCATTCCATAATGATCAGAATGTAATGGGGATGTCACTAGGAGGTGACATGGTGTAGCGGACCGTGGTGGAACAATTCGTGGCATTGCGATACACACGAAACCAGTCTCGCGAGGGATTAGATCATACGGAAGTATGATCGAGAGCTATTTTGAGCTTCACTTTGGTGAACAACATGACAACAAGAAGAGCTATGGATTCAACGAGTGAATGCCATGTTACCGCAGAGGCGGGTCTTTCGTGTGTGCATCGAATTTTGTATCGGATGAAAGTCTTGGTCATCAGCATATGGGGGCTGTGTACCACCGAGGGGGAATTCTAAATGCAAGTACTAGTGAGTCCCATAGGGGGGACTTGATCATGCAGAGGTATGATTATAGCACCCGGAGAGTTGGACTACTCTAGAGCTCATATTCGCTTAAGGGAACCCGGCAAGTCGGAGGACAAGACCGAGTATGCAAATGTTGCTACCAAGGAAGCTAAGGAGAACATAATCGTGCGAGCCTTGCAATATGATGGTGAAGGCCATGCATAGGAGTTACAGTTTGTCTTTTCATCGACCAAGGGGAACTGCTCGGAGAACACAGAGGTGTTGAAGTAAGTGATCGAAAGGGGCAAGGAAGCGACGACGAGTCCAAAGGGACTTAGCTACCCCAAATCAAGCATCAGTTAGAATGAAGGTGGATTTGGAGGAGTGCCACAGTGTCGCGAAAGTGGATCTACCGATCACGAAGAAAGGGACACATATACGAGGCGGCATATAGTAGGGTTATGGGTATGGCAGCGCTATGGTACCGCAGAGGTGTGATTTCCGGGGAGTCATCGATCCATCCCTCTTATGGAGGGAGAGCGCTTCGTCGTGAAAGGGGCCAAGGAGGTGAAGAATACAGAGGCAAACTCCAAGTACCAAGATATGGTTGAAGGGCAGAGGCCAGGGAACTTCGTTAGATCGGTGTCAACGAGCTTCTTATCAAGATAGCCGAAAGTGGAGAACTTCAGGTCGATGCAAGAGTGCTCAACCAAGGAACGAAATAGGCAGTACGCGGTGTTGTACCTTTGCTACTCAGAGGAGTAGGCGGTAGAGATGATGGAGAAGACGGTATAATCCCAAAGACAAACCAAAACTATTAGAGACTTACTCCAAGTTGGGGTGAAAACTTCATGCATTCCAGAAGTTCGATGACATTGAAAAGGTGAATCACAGTAGCTAACTTAACATAAGGAGTGCAAACACTTCGAGTGCTTCGGAAGTGTGAGCAAAGAGCGGGTGAAGGCTAGTAACCAGCTCGATGTAGTACAATCCTCGAGGAGACGAGCGAAGTCAAATAACCTTTACCTTCTCAACTCTTAAGAGAATGGGCGAAACCGAGTATCTCAATTCTCTTATCTATCCAACAGAGGAGCTCTGCATAGGTTCTAAGACCCTTCGAAGAAACCTAAGTAACTTTTGGTATCAAATCCACTTTTGACATCAAAACCACGTACAAATTTTTTTTTACAAGTGTACTTGCCGGAAACTTTTGATGAATCTAGCATTGGCTAATGCTTTGTCATTGGCTAACTTCAGGGAGGGAATGTTTTTCGTGGTATCTTACAACTGTCAGAAGCCCTTGGTAGAGCTACTTATATCTTATTTGTGTGGATGCAACAACCTCAACTTTGTAAAAATACACAAGCATTTAGATGCATGATAGCTATTCAACTGCCCCTACTTTGTATTAAGAGGTGTGAGTTCGAACGTTTGTTACTAGCCAACGTAAGCTAAGTGAACCATTTGGATTTTTGTGCTGAATAGTTCTTTGATTGCATGACCAGTCTTGAGGAGTTAAAGATGCCTGTTGCTGTTATTCATCTAGATAGTACAATAACACATGATAGTGATAGCAATGCTACTTGCCTCAAGTAAGGAAACTGACATGGGAAAGGTTTGTATAGTCTCCATAACATTCTTTGGTCCTTGTGTGGTGATGTATGAAGCAACATATATATTAACTCAGTAGAGAACACGGTCAATACCAATTAAAATGTCTCAGAAACATGGTCCCTGGTCTGTTTAGAAATCAATTTATCGGGAATTTCATCAGCTGATTTTTGTGTCAATTGAGAAATAAGGTACTATCCGCAAAGCCGCAAATGTTGCTTCATGCTTTTGATGAGGCGAGATTTACTGAGTGACTTGACTATTTGACATTAATTTAGACTTGCCCTTTGCTAGTCTGATTACCTTCATGAATAGACCAGACATCTTGTTGATTAGATCTTTGCAAAATGTAGGTTCTTAAGAATGTAAAGTCTCATATTTTTGTTGGCTAGAAAAAATAGATTGAACCTTTGAAAAAGAATAGTATTAGCTAAAGATGGACATAGTGACTGGGGCTTTTGCACTAGGTCAATAGAAAGTTTCTTTAAGATACCATACTGTTATAACTGCTTTAAACATCCAAGAAACAAAATGCTATTTATGTAGATGTCAGAAGCAGAAAAAAATGTCTTTGTTTGGTTTGAAAGTTCCTAGTGTGACGAGTGGTTGGTAAAACCTTTCAGAGGGCTGTTGCTATGTCCACTAACCTGCAATAAACATTTTTATTTCCGTGTGGGAAATGTCTAATCATGTTTTGATTGTCTCTAAGCTTCTCAAATTACATGTGAACTTGGCAACAGAACCTGTTTGGCCCTCTGTGCAGAGGGCATGTGGTTAGATGGCACTGTAGTCAAATGATGGTACATTGAACCTGAAGAAACATAAAGCATGCTTCCCCACGTCTAATGTTGGGTGAGCGAAGCAACTAGGGTACCCTCGAAGGATGATGATCTTGAGTTCTGTTATTACAATTTATTCTTGCCATGTTAATTGTCCTGTACCGCACCATGTTTTGGCCAACTATGTAGCTTACGACTGCATATTACCAGTCCCAATCTGGCAATTTGCCAGCTTGTTTTTGCATATTTTGCTACAAACTTGCCTGACAGCTTTGACAGCTTCTTGTGCCTTATGTGCTTAAAAAATTGCAGTTCAGCATTTGATGTTACTGGCTTTAAATTCTATATTCTAACCTATCAACTATTCATATTGTTACATGTTGAATCTTCTTCAAACTTCTATTTTCAGGTAGCATTTGTTGGTGTCATATACCCATGTTTAGTACTACAGTACATGGGGCAAGCTGCATTTATTTCTAAAAACTTCTCTTCCGTACCGACCAGCTTTTATGAATCTATACCAGGTAAGTTATAGTATGGTGCAGTAACATTCAGCGTTGATAGAGTTCAAGCTTGGCCAGTAATTTTGCCCTTTTTCTTTGTATTCTCTTTTGTTGCAGAACCTGTTTTTTGGCCTGTTTTTGTGGTAGCCACTCTTGCCGCTGTAGTTGCTAGTCAAGCTGTGATCTCAGCAACATTCTCAATTGTCAAGCAATGTCATGCTTTGGGTTGTTTTCCTCGTGTCAAGGTTGTCCATACATCTAGGTGGATCTATGGTCAGATATACATACCTGAAATCAACTGGATCCTTATGCTCCTTTGTCTTGCTGTGACACTTGGTTTCCGTGACACTACTCTTATTGGAAATGCCTATGGTGAGTCAGCTTATAATACAATTCAGCATTAGTGCTAAAACAACAGTTTTTAAGCTTAAGCCATATTTTCTTAAAGTCCATTGGTTGTTTAGAGTTTGAGGATATCATGCGTTCACATCATCTGCATATATTCATTTTTATTACAGGTACTTCAACTTATTGACGAACGTTTCCACTAAAAAAGAGATGCCTAGCTATTATTTTGAACCAACAATATAAAATCATGCTTATTTATTCAGTACCACCCTAAAATGTATCTGTCATTGTCTGTGGGTGTGACTAACATTAGTAGCAATCCTCTGGTAATAATGGTTATTTTCTTCATGATTTCAGGTATAGCATGTATGACAGTGATGTTTGTGACAACATGGATGATGGCTCTTATCATCGTCTTTGTATGGCAAAAGAGTACCATCTTTGCGTGTTTGTTTCTTCTGTTTTTTGGATTTATCGAGGCTGTCTATCTCTCCTCTTCAATCATTAAAGTTCCCCAGGGAGGGTGGGCACCTCTCGTGCTCTCCTTTATCTTCATGATTATCATGTATGTCTGGCACTATGGCACCAGGAGGAAATATCTCTTTGACTTACAAAACAAGGTCTCAATGAAATGGATACTCACGCTTGGCCCCAGCCTTGGAATAGTTCGCGTGCCTGGAATTGGACTCATTTACACAGAGCTGGTTACTGGAGTACCAGCTATCTTCTCCCATTTCGTAACCAACCTCCCTGCTTTCCATCAAGTTCTCGTCTTTGTTTGCGTGAAGTCGGTTCCAGTCCCATATGTTCCCCCAGATGAACGATACCTTATTGGCCGTATTGGTCCTAGAGCTTATAGAATGTACAGGTGCATAGTTAGATACGGTTATAAAGATGTTCAGAAGGACGAAGACAATTTTGAGAACCTACTGGTATTGAGCATTGCCAAGTTCATTCATATGGAAGCTGAGGAAACATCCTCTGGGAGTTACGACGCATCTCCTGACGGAAGAATGGCTGTTATTCAAACTTCTGATACATGTGGCACGACACTGGTGATGAGGGATGCTGATCAGTATGCAGGTGACTCTGCCATGATCAGGAGTAGCAAATCAGAAACACTTCAAAGCTTGCAGTCATTGTACGAGCAAGAGTTGCCAAGTACAAGCCGCCGACGACGGGTCCGTTTTGAGTTGCCTGAAGTAGAGTATATTGATCCTCAGGTGAAGGAAGAGCTACTGGCATTGGTGGAAGCCAAGGAAGCTGGAGTTGCTTATATCATGGGACACTCATATATAAAGGCAAGGAGGACATCATCTTTCTTGAAGAAGTTTGTCATTGATGTCGCCTACTCTTTCCTCCGAAAAAACTGCAGGGGCCCTGCGGTGGCTTTAAATATACCTCACATCAGCCTTATCGAAGTGGGTATGATCTACTATGTGTAGTTAGTGCCTATTGCCAAACAGGGTAAGCATGATTTTGATGGTAGCAGTGGCCATCGAACATGATAGGCACAACTAAGTTCAATGGTAAGAGGAAGGTTAAATTCTCGCTGCAACTTCAAAAGGTTTAGATGTTGGTCTAATTGCATAATTTCAACAATGCTTGTACATATTTCTTATGTCACAAACTTACGCTACTATGAGCAGGGAACAGAAGTTGGTAGGGTCCATAATGTAGCTGCCATTTTATTGTGGCATATTTGTTTGTCTTGCAATGTCACTAGCAAATTGGATAACTCGTGTTCTCTTAACTGCACTCTGATGGTGAATCAGAGAACCGTGATGAATGATGGATATTGTAGAAAGCTTTCTTACTTCTTGTAAAAATTGTTTAGTACAAATAAGTCTCTGTTAGGAATTAGGATGCAGCAGTGTAATGACTTTAGGTGAAGTCGATCGGGATAATTTGCAAATCTGTTTTGCTCATGGTTTTATATTCTTCCTTTTTGGTTCGGTTCTTGTTGTTTCTTCTCCATTCCTTCTTGGTGATTGTACAGAGGTTTTGAAGTAGAAGCATATAGGCTTCATGGGGTGATATTTATCAATCATTTTGTTAGGAAAGTAAGAACATATCTATCAATCATTTTCAGTCATACTAACTTTGAGATGTAGTAGGCATCTCCATTTGTTGTCAACCAATGACACATTGCTTAAGATTATGGAAAGAGTGGTTATAGTAAATGCATGTACTAATTTTGTGCTTGACTAGAACTGTAGCTGCTGCTACCTGTAGAGTGTATTCGGTGTATTGTGTGTGGTTTAACTGCGTCAAACAGGGAGTTTAATCCTCACTAAATTGCATGCTAGTGGTCTGCTACTACTATCTTGCTCTCGTTATCATTCCATGTTTATGAGGTACATCCAAAATCTAATATAGCTGTTTATACTACATTGTGGTGCCGAAATCCTCCTCTTGTTAGATCTGAAAAATGGTGGGTTCTTACTATTTAATGTCTTAAATAGCCATTTGCTTGATGCCAATCCTAGTCACAACCTCGGAGAATATTTTTGGTAATCTTATAAGAAGATCTATTCGATCTTTTTTTTTTGACAGATGATTGGAATGATAAGAGCATATACGAAAATGATTGATATATTGTATCATTTTATTTTATTGTATATATGATGTGATATACTTGGAAAGGATGAATTAGGCTGCTTAAATATGATTTTATTTTTGAATAGAAATTTATTTTTTGGTTTATTTAATTTTTTTTTTCCATGATCGGAACATGCAATAATCTTTGTTCTTCCAATATCAATTGGTGTAAAAAGCTGAGAGTTGTTTCAGTACGCTACTTAGCCATAAAAGTGGTATTAATAACATTAGGTTAAATAATTTAGATCGATATTTCATATTTTCATCAAAATAATGGATTATTTATCTCATCGGATCGAATAATAATAACATATGATTTGAATTTAAAAATATATTTTAATTTCCACGAGAAGAACTCTTTAAGCTTCAACTCGATGATCGAGTCTTCTTTTGTGGGAGTAGATACCAGTAAATATATTGTCCTTCCTACCTAATCCTCAAATATTATTGACTTTAAATATATATATATATATATATATATATATATTTAAAAGAGTCAACAATGAAAAATGAGATTTGATTATAAGATATTACGATTCAAAGTCTTTATCAATTAAGTTAATCGGCGGGTTTAATTAACACCAATAAATTTATCGGATAAAATTTTGAACTCTTTATTTTGAATAATTTAAATTTTTAAGCCGTAAAAGCAATTTATTCCTCCGAGTTTGATACACAAATGCTTTGGTTACAAAAATAAAATGAATTAAAAATAAGATGGATAAAACCAAGGTTCGCAATACCGTACCGTACACTCAGGTGTGTCGAGTATTATAGTATTGCTACAGTGCTACATTGCACTGCTACAGTGCACTCGGACCGGTAACCGTACCGCCCGGGCGGTACAGCTCGATATGACATACCTCGAATAAAACAAGTCTATTCGTATATAATTAATTCTTTTACAATTTATTTTCGGAAAATAAATTCCGCGTCGTCTTCCTTTTCCGAAAATAAATAAATAAAAACAAAAAAAAAACGAAACAAAAAGATCGAGTCAAACGCGGAATCATTATTCTATCGACAAAATTAATTATTCAATCAAAAACACAAAAAAGGAAAAATTAGAGATTTAGTGACGCGCGGAATCGTTAATTTAATATCGAAAATAATCTTCGCCACCTTCGTCGGTTCGCCCTTCGAACTACCCATTCTTGTATTGGTCGGACTCGTGGGGCCCACTTGTGGTGGAGGGGTACCTCTACTTGCGTTCGGTGGATTGTTACGTACGATTCTCTTCTTCTTACATCAATCACGCTCGCTGACCTCCGCCTTCTCCCTAATTTAATTCGAACTCGGTGTTGGTTCTCTATTTAGCCTTCCCCCGTCTTCCCCTTGGTTTTGTTCCGTCTGTCGCCAGGGCTCTGATCGGGTCCACCGGTGAGATTTCGAGCCGTGCGCCGTTCGTCGCCATCGATCGGAGAAGCGAGGGGGAAGCTGTTGCCCGAGCTGTGATTCGTGGATTTATCGGGGAATCTTATCGGTGTTCCTCTAGTTATGATGAAATGTCTTCCGTGCCTTGCGTCGCCCGGCCAGGGCGATGCGGCGGACGAGGTTAAGGAGGAGGAGAAGAAGAAGAAGAAGAACGACGAGGGGGGAGATGGTGCCGTTCGCAAGGAGTCTTCTGCCGCCCCGACGTCTCGTCTTGGCAGTTTAGGTAAGAAAATTCGGATTATTGATGTTGTAGATTGTTCTTTTATGAGAATTCTGTGGATCCGATGCGCTTCCTCTGCCGCCCTTTTGGGGAATATTTGTTTTATTTGCTTCGATCCTTCTCCTCTTCGGATCTGTGGAACTTCCGTTCGTGTCTTGGATTCGGGACATTCGATGCAATGAGACCATATTTTGTGAAGCTATTTGTGACGTTCTTGTTAGATAATTCTTTTCGCGTCTCGTCGTATGCGTAGATCGCTCGCTCCCGTATCTTGTTCTGTCGAAGGTACTAGATTTTGCCATTGAATTATTAGGATCCATAAGGCAATTAGAAGCTCATGTCATTGAATTCATAAGAGTAAATTCATGGGCGTTGTTGGTCTCGAACGAACGATTCTCGAGTTTTGATATTTAAGATTGTTACCCGTCTCTTGCTTTTTTAGCTTGCATAAATAAAGCTAATATCATAGACCAGCCATATTTTGGACGCATAATACCTGATTCGTTTGTTATTGTGGATTGCTTGTGGTGCCAGACAAATCAAATTTGAGGGCTGATTCCAAGAAGGAAGCATCGGTTCCCAAAGAAGGAAATCCTGAGCATATTGCAGCACAGACATTCAGTTTTCGTGAACTTTCTGCTGTCACTAAGAATTTTAGGCGAGATTGTTTTTTGGGTGAAGGTGGTTTCGGTCGTGTATACAAGGGAAGGTTGGAAACCGGACAGGTTAGTTTCTTTTGTTTATACTGCCTTATCCATGTTTTATCTGTCTGACAAGAATCTTGATCGATTTTAGATCAATTTTAGGCTAAATTGATCTACAATATTAAAGGTGCCTTGTGTTATCAGCAAAAGTCTGTTTACGCATCTATTGTTATTGCAGAATAACCATTGACTTTTTTAAGTGTGATTGGGAACAATGGTTCCTGACAATTGACCATACAGCTGATATTCATCGTTGCAGGTTGTTGCCGTCAAGCAACTTGACAGAAATGGTCTTCAGGGGAACAGAGAGTTTCTGGTCGAAGTCCTCATGCTTAGCCTTTTGCATCACCCCAATCTTGTCAATCTGATTGGTTATTGTGCTGATGGCGATCAACGACTGCTCGTCTATGAGTTCATGCCGTTGGGATCATTAGAAGACCATTTGCATTGTTAGTTTCCTTTGTCGCTTATCTTACATTATTTAGTTGTTTTTATCCTTCGTTGCCCTTAATTCCGCAGTTGTAGTTCTAGAATTAAATGTATAAAGTAATAATTGTCTATTTATGAATGACAGGGATGATTTGTAAAGAAATAGTTGTTATTCCATCATCTAGCCTGAGCTAGAAGGATCTTGGTGCCTTAAATGAATGCTTAAAACTCTGAGGTGCTATGGGCCAATTGAAGTCAGGCTTGTCAAGATTCAAGTTGTGATAGCCTTGGAAGTTCCAAACCCTTATTGAACTAAAATATGCAAAAACATACCTGCCTTGTTTTGTTGTCCTTGATTAGGTTAAACTAGACTGTAATGTTTGAGATTTTAAATCTTCTGGGTAAAGCATGCCATTGATCTTTTTCTCCATATCCTATTTGCTTGTTTACCATTCTCCATGTCATTCACTCCTCCCCAAAGTTGGTCATATATTTCTATCAGAATGGTATACCCATGGTGACCAACCATCCCACTCACATAAGAGTGATTGATCTAGCATTCTGCAACAGCCAATGAATAGTTTTTGTGCTAAAGCATCAACCTGAAAAGAAAATTGTCTACCTGCCACATGAAGCTGCAGGTCAACATGCCACATGCAGCATCAAAGGCATTGCCAAGGGAAAATTCATTTATGTTTGTGAAAATTAGATTGAGTATAAGATGTGGACTCATGACATAAAAAAGGAAAATTCTTTGGGTTGCTTGAAGACACATAATCCTTCTTTTATGCAATCTAAATCATGTAAAGTCTGAATCAGTGTAAAGATATATATATATATATATATATATATATATATATATATATATATATTTTTTTTTTTTTTATATCATGATTTTCATAGTTCTGAAGATACTGTGATTCTGAATGATAGAATTTTAATTGTTTTGGAACCTGAATTGTAGAAAGTTTTCTCCATAATAAACTTATGATGTTGTCGTTTCTTCCATATGTTAAATTGGTACCTTTTCTTTTTCTTCTATTGCATAGCAATTGATCCAATTGATCAAACTTCATTCAACTGATTCTTCGTACTTCCCATCATGGAGACAATGTGCATGTTAGGATGTGACTAGGCTGCCCAATTTTATAGTAAAAGAAATCATGCCCAGTTTGTAAAATACTTCATTGAAGTTTTAACATGCATGGACATCATTCTGGAAAAAAAAACTGCTTATGCATATGATTTTTTAGAATGGTTTTTATTTAGTTGAAACACATCAGCAGCTTGTTTACTTTCCCCTCCTCTTTTTCTTGCAACACAGGATTGCATTTTAACAATTTCGCAGGATCTATGACAGACCCTGATAAATGAGCTTGATATTATTTTTTCTTTTGTTTTTTAATAGATATCCCAGCTAATAAGGAACCACTTGACTGGAATTCCCGGATGAAAATAGCTGCTGGTGCAGCTAAAGGCTTGGAATACCTCCATGACAAAGCAAACCCTCCAGTTATTTATCGTGACTTCAAATCATCGAATATACTTCTTGGTGAAGGATATCATCCAAAGTTGTCGGATTTTGGGCTTGCTAAACTTGGTCCTGTTGGTGACAATACCCATGTCTCAACAAGAGTGATGGGAACATACGGTTACTGTGCTCCTGAGTATGCTATGACAGGGCAATTAACAGTGAAATCTGATGTATATAGCTTTGGTGTTGTATTTCTCGAACTAATTACAGGCCGTAAAGCGATTGATAATGCTCGGCCTACCGGAGAACAAAATCTAGTTGCATGGGTATGTTGCTCTCTGTTTTTTAAACTACATCTAACCCAGTTGACTTAATAGTAGGATTCACCTGAAGGCATATTATTTAGTAGTGTTATGGTTCAAATTTTGATTATCGAATTTTAGATCCCAGTTATAGTCATTATGGTTTCAGGATATGATCAATAAGAATTTGATTATATGTTGACCATGCAAACTTTTTCAGATTGAGATATTGACTAAAATTACGACCACTTGTTGATGGTCTGTGCAGGCTCGTCCATTATTCAAAGATCGTCGGAAGTTCCCCAAAATGGCTGACCCATTACTACAAGGGCGTTATCCCATGAGGGGCTTATATCAGGCACTGGCAGTTGCGGCAATGTGTTTGCAGGAGCAAGCGGCTACTCGACCTCTCATAGGAGATGTTGTGACGGCACTTTCATATTTAGCTTCACAAAATCATGATCCAATTGCAGCTAGTATTCAGAGTACCAAGGTTGGTCCATCCATCCCAAGTTCTAGAAGTGGGTCTGGTGATCAACATGCTGTCCAGTCACCGCATCAGAATTCTTCAGAACTAAAGCAAAGGGGTCCGCTCAAGGGAGCAAGTAAAGGTGCAAAAATTGGCAGAGATGGTTCTAGTGGTGGCTCGGGACGGAAGTGGAGCATGGAGGAGTCTGAGACTCGGGAGTCTCAGATGGATAGCCCGGTCCATGTGGAGAGAGCGCGAGACTCTCCAAAGAATATTGATCGTGATTTTGTTAGGGAGCGTGCCGTTGCAGAGGCCAAAGAATGGGGTGAAAATTGGAGAGAGAGACAACGGAGAAATGCACAAGGTAGCTCTGACAGGACACATGAGTAGAGGTCCTCTCAGATCCATTCCTCGGATGGTTTTTTGCATGCTTTACTTTCATGGAAAGGAAGAATAGGTCAGAATTCAGCTGATCAGGACACATATTCTCTGTAAATAAAGTCAATGCCAGTAGCACATTATTATCCTCTTGTTTCCTTTTCCTGAAAGATCTTGTCTTTCGACAAAGGAGATGGCACATACAAAAGAAAAACCAAACAAAATACCTATCCGAAAGTGCAGAGCTGCATTTTAGAACGTATACATGCAATCTAGAAGAAGCAATTCCCACATTCAAGTTGCTACACATTTCTGCCTAGGCCTAAAACTGCAAGAAATTGTCATCATATTTTTGTCCATAAAATCTGAGGAGTTGATTTAGACATATCTGTGATGTTCCTATGTTTCATAGGACTATCTTTCTTAAATTTGTATTTGTGATGCTTCTGAAAGCTGCCACAGTTATGTCTGTGAATTTATCAGTCATTGTTGGCTTCTTTTGTTCTATATGGTGGTTGTTATTTGTCTCCACTTCTGGTTGTGTTGTTGTTGCATAGCCAACTGTGTTGATCATGCATTGCAGAAGTAATTTGACAGAAGAACTAACTACTAGGCTTTAATTCTTTTTCGGTATAATCCGTCGGTCAATATATTGCAGCCCTCACCATAATTAATTACAGTGTTTTTTGTATGACCATGTAACTTAGTTCATCAAAAGTAAAGAACAAGGAAAGGATTTAGTGGTGTCAATTCCACATCTGAATTATGTGAGATATATCATTACTATTTTGCTAGTTCATTCTATCTATCATTGCAGTTGGATCTTCAAGCGTTTGGATGTGTAGTGAACTATTTGTTAGAACATGTCCTCACTACTTATCTTTTGGAAACTCTACACATAAACCACCTAAGATGAGATCTGATGGCATCCTTAGGACCTACTGACAATGTTGTGAGATGCTTTTTCCAACCAATACATTTCACATTGTTGCTGATGTTGATGTGACTTGTCACTCGATGAAACATTTTTAGATCACACGTCATGAGGTCTAATATTCCATGTGATGCAACCAACAAATGATAGACTGATGCTTGCAATCCAAACAATCAAAACTTTCGTGTAACCTAACCTATGATTTGGTCGCAAGTTCTTTTTTTAGCTGTAATTAACTTCAATTCTCCCAGAAGATGAAACATTTCTAAATCATAGGATATGCAATATATATATATATATATATATATATATATATATATATATATATATATATATATATATATGTATATATATATATATATATATATATATATATATATATGTATATATATATATATATATATGTATATATATATATATATATGTATATATATATATATATATGTATATATATATATATGTATATATATATATATGTATATATATATATATATGTATATATATGTATATATATATATATGTATATATATATATATGTATATATATATATATGTATATATATATATATATATGTATATATATATATATGTATATATGTATATATATATGTATATATATATATATATGTATATATATATATGTATATATGTATATATATATGTATATATATATATATATATATATGTATACATATATATATATGTATACATATATATATGTATATATATATATATATATGTATGTATATATATATATGTATATATGTATATATATATATGTATATATATATGTATATATGTATATATATATATATATGTATATATATATATATATATATGTATATATATATATGTGTATATGTATATATATATATATATGTATATATATATATATACATAATAAAATATAATCCCTGATTTGAATAATATTTCTCTAACTCCAAGCAATCGACTTTGGAAATAATTGGAAGGGAGAGAGAGAGAGAGAGAGAGAGAGAGACCATTGTCACGTATGTGTAACTGTTCCAAGAAGAGCCAGGAAACTGTATGTACTTCACAGTAGCACACCACTTCATCAAATATGATGTCAGACAATTGGTAACTCAAAGATAGCAGCAAACAGAGCACATTACACCTTTGTAAGAAGAACCCTATTTTTAGTCATAGAATGTTCCATAAAGAAGTGGAAGCTTCACAATCGACTGACGCAGCTCTGAACACAACAAAATAGCAAAGACATTTTTTGCATAATTTTCATGTCCACATCTAATGTCAATTATAGAAAGACTACATATGGAACAGATGAACCTCGATTCCGGAGTTCAAAAAAAAGATAAAACGCCACCCAGATTACAGAAATATAAATACAGCACCGTAAACTAAAGAACCTATATGACACCGCACAACAATTACAGACGAGAAGAGAACAAAGAATTACATAACCCTCACACCGCACTGCAATCTGCCATGTAAATATGCAGAAACGTTAGTTTTACCTACCGATGATCGTGCCGCGATGGTAATTCATCCTAGTACAAGAGGAACCGTTGATTCACACAATTAGCCATCATGCTTGGTTGAAAAAGCTGATAAATATACAGAAAGGCCTGATAATTACACAGATCTGGTGCTGCTTTGATTACTGTACCACTGAAAGCAATTTAATTCATAAATGTCATGAACCTACTTATTTTTGGTTTTTCCCCCTCCTATTTACTTTCTTTTCACTTGTTGTCATGTCCTTTTTTGCTTAAATACGGCCTTGGAGGCTCTGCTCGGTGGGTGAACCAGGAGAAAATGGAACAAAACCTCTCCCACCGAACACTGGACGCATGAATGCATCATCAAGCTTGCGCCAGTAGTAGTGAACCGTATGAGTTGGTTTGCTCAGGAGCATTCGGAGGCTGGATGGTCGAGTTAGAATTTCTCCTCCACCATCGACTTCTGATCCCCGTCCATGTTCAAGAAGCGATGACAGGAGGGACTGGGGACTTGATGGTTCAGAGGACATGCTGCTGAGATGCTTTGCACTATGAGGCAATAAGAAGCTCACAAGTGGTTTTGTCACCAATCCAAATACCTGAGGCATAACAAGGTAACCATAACCAATGAGAAATTTCTCGACTAATAAAGCAAGGGAACTATATCTTCTGATGAGGCAATAATCTTATTTATCTAGCTAATGGTAACCAAGGTACACATGAACACATGATCGGTTGCAATCTTGAAACCAATTAGCATTAACTAGGGACATAAAAACAAGGTGATACATGCTTGATAAAAGAATATTTAAATAGCAAACACAACATTGTATTTTGTGTTGATATTTATATCCAAAGTGGAGAGTCATAGTTGCATGGATTCAGTTTCATTTTCTAGTATAGAAGATTTGCATTAAAAAGTAAAAAAAATATCAATTTAAAGTTGTCATGACAGCCAAGCATTAGATATACCAGACACGGAGTTACACCATTATTACCAAAAAATAAAGCAAATTCCTACAAGGACATCGATGCTAGCTCGGTAGCAATACTTAAGCAAAAGAATGTACTAGGTCTTGATGGGTCATTCTGTTAACAGAGAAGTCCATAATAATAGTATATCGAGTGAGGATTATAACATTTGAGGCTAAAAGGGAATGCTCTTGCATGAAGCTAACACTGACACCAGTTTGAATCAGCAGGTGCAGGCATATTTATTTACCACAGTGCTGAAGAGGACAATTGTGATAGTGCTGGTGATCATAATTGCATTTCCTCGTAGTTCAGTGTGGCCAGATCTTGTAAACTGCAATTTCAAAATGCAACTTGTTAAGATAAAAGAAATGCATAATCTTAGAATATAAATTAACTTGAATATCCAAAAAATAAAGTATAATAACTGAAAAAATGATACTCCAGCAACAGGATTATAACAAAAATTGGCGCTCTATTCATCCTTCAAATTGTTCATCCTCCAAATTAAGATAGTCAAAATGCCAGTAGGGGATACAAAGTTGGCAACACCAATTTCTGGATCTATTGATCCCAAACATGCTGGCATGCAATGAAATCAAGTTTATCTGCATTTATAATCTATTCTCAAAGAAATAACTACATGCAGGATAAAGCCATCAATTTTTTTATCACAAGATGTTGTGTTTTATAGAATAAGGGTTCTCTATATTGGTCTTGATTACTGTGACTTTCCACTCATGATCTGTTTAAAGATGGACAAGTAAAAGCTAAAACTTTTAATTATTTTGAATGATGGGAAAAAATGATGTATGTTAGTTGGCCTTTGGCAAGTATTCAGAGCAACCGTCATGGTTAGGAATGCTCTGAATATCATCAATGGATACCTTAAATTTTCTCATCTGAAACCTAATGTCTGTTAGATGCAAAGTGGAGATAAAAACAGAATTGTCCTACTGAGTGGTTTAAACTTTAAAGTCAGTGCTGATGGTGGCCTTCGAGCCTCAAATCATTCAGATGAGTTGATTGTCATTAGAAATACAGGTCAACTTATGAATGCAGGATTTCTGATTTTTCCTGAGGTTTCTTCCATCTAATGAGAGTATTTGTCATTCTTGAAGGAGCAAGGATGGCTCTCAAAATGGGGCACAAACAGCTGATCATTAAAAGTGGCTGCAAAGTGCTTGTAATTACTTTTGGAGGACAAAGAAGCAATCGATTGGAAAACCCAAAATGTGGTGCAATATACAAAGAACTGCCTTGAAATTCTGAAAACATTGCCGCCTCTTTTTGGATAGCTTTATGGAGGCAGACAGAATTGCTGAAAATAGCTGACTGTGAGAATTGTCATGAAAATTCTGAAAACATTGTTGTTTGTGATAGCCTTATGGAGGAAACTGCATGGCTGTTATGACAACAGGATATGGATTTTCTATTTTGTTAATCTCTCTTTTAGATTAATATTTGTAGTACTTGTTGGGCTGATGTTTGGGGCCAATTTCAAGCTAGCATGACTCCCTGTGGCCCTATTAAATACTAGGATAGCACCACTATATCAGCATAAATGCAAACATAGAACTGGTGGATGCGTCTATAGATTCAGAGGCCTTATTTAAAATTATGGTCTCGAATTCATCTTTGATACAAGACAATATAAAAAAAACTTAAAATGTGCATCGCATTTAACCTGATTGTAAGCAAGTGCTATTGACACTGCACCTCTCATGAGACCTGCCCACCATATTGTAACCTGTTAAACATTGCACAAATTTATTAGCATGATGGTTGAGAATAAATACGGTGAGAATGATGTTTTGCACTCACTTGTTGCTTGAAGATAATTCTTTCATGTGGAGAATTCTTTGTTAAGTTAGACAGGAATGAGAGTGGAAAAACAAAAGCAGCCCTACCAACCAAAACCAAGCCTAACAGAATGGAGCTAACACTAAGTGATTTTCCAGGGCTGCGAAGGAAAAAAAAAAAGAGTATTAAAAATCAATTCAAAATAATATCAAAAGCCTTCTAATAAGTCATCAGTTCTGTCAGACACAAAAACAGACTGAGAAAAGACAATATGAAGTACATCCAAAACTGCAAATTTTGCTAATTTAGTACATATTTGGACCATCTAAGATGAGAGATCAGATTATTAATCGTGACAAATAATCCAACTTGCCCAGAATTTAAAACAAAGATTTAAAGGCATCATACATCCCAATGTGGTTGTAGTTATGTGTAAGATGCTCCAAAATTCATGCTGGGCCTAATTGAAGCACATGGAATGATGATAATACATGTCAAAGCACATTTGGACGTGCTAATATTCTTTCAAACTATATAATAAAAACACAGATTATCACGTGAGTGCACAGTGCATAGCCTCCAATTCAAATCTCGGCTGTCATCTATGCATCTTAAGTTTTAGTCCAAGCTTCTGTTTCTTGCAACTCACAGGGTGCATCATATAATGTACTAAGGAAGAGTTAGTTAGAAGATTTTTAAGCCTTGCTTAGAACTATATCATAGTACTGTAAGAATGTAAGTATCAGCATAGAATCAATGCACTCTCCTTTAAACATAGTTATCAGATTGAGATCAAACATCAATCTGGCCAAGCCTTGGACCACTGATTCACTGGATGGACAAGTAGGTCAAACGATCAGACCATAAATTCAATAAATATTTAAACAATAAAATTATACATAGTATAAAATAATTTTATGATAAAATATATTAAAAATTCATAATAAAACATAGTTGTAAAATACCTCTTTATTATAGAATGAATTTATGAAATTTAGTTATCAAAATATAGAAAACTAAACTCCAATGAATTGGCTGATATAGAAATAGGTCAGCAGACTCAGCACCACACGAGTAAGATTATAAATTGGCTAATAGGTATGCCAGCATATTGTTTGACGTACCACCCAAAATGGTACAAAACGGGTGGTATGGTACCATACTAACTGATACGTGGACAACCTACTTTGGACGGTACTCAAAAAACAGGTTAGGGGTCAATACGGGTATGTATTGGCCGATACGATCAAAACTCATATTGTATCGATCGATATGGGTTGGTACCGATCGGAATTTGACTAATACAAACCCAAATTGGGTCAAGTTTGACCCCAATTGTCAAATTGACGATTGGGGCCTCCTTTGGGGCTTTAAATCCTCCTCCCTCCCCCCTCTTTCACTCATTCACTCACTCTCAGTCTCACTCTCTCTCATGCTCTCAGCTGTGATTAAAGTTTCTAATCGATGATTAGTAGTAATCAAGCTCTTGATTTGGATAAAAGAAGGATTGGAACTCAGGGTCTGATGGAATTTCTCCCAATTTAAAGGTACTTAGTTAATTTCTATGTTGTATATATCATTTCATATAATTAGAGGCATATTGACGCATATATATGAAGATTAAATGTGATTAAGATCATTCTATTATGTTTAGTTCCAATTAGGTCCATTATCTTACATTTGGTCCCGGATTAGGGGTATTTAGGGCTAATTACAGATTGTTATTAGTTGTTTGATTATGAATTTATTGGTTGATTAAGTGCTTTTCCTTGTATTTATTGTGATTAAAATCCAATTAGAGTTAATTAGAGTCTTTTGATTGGTTAGGCCCAATTAGGGGTGCATAGGTATAATTTAGGCCTAATCCCATCTTGTTATTAGTGGTTTGATTCAAGGTTCGCAATACCGTACCGTACCTGTATTTTGACCTGGGCTCGGTACCGGTACGGTACGGTGTACCTAGCAGTGCTACAGTGCAGACCGGTACCGAGCGGTCCGCATACCGCTGGCCTGTCGGACCGGTACGTACCGCCCGTACCAGGGGGTACGATTCGGTATGGCAGACACTGGTTTGATTATGAATTAGGGTTCATTTTAAATTTAATGTGACTAAGTTCTATAATTTCTGTCTCATATACACCACATTCTTATTTAAATACAATAAAATTACCATTAAATTGGGATTAAAAACTCTAAAAATGATTTTTATGATTTTTTTATCATTCTTTGGCTTTTTTTTCAAAAATCGGTACGTACTGATATATCGACATATGGTACATCGGCTATTGACCAATATGTATCGATCTGCTGATGGATTGATACCACCGATTGGCACAGTATTGTCACGACCTTAGTTGGAATTGCCTAAGGCGTGCGACACCCTTGCGACCAAAGACGCGATCTTAGCTTGCGTTGCCTAAGACGCGAGTCACCCTTGTGGCAAAGACGCGAACTTAGCTTGCGTTGCCTAAGTCGCGCTTCGCCCTTGCGATCTTGCTCCGCAAGGATCAGCCCACTTTGTAACCTCTCGCAGGTCCCGAAGGACCTGTAAAAGAGAAAGAGAGTTAGATCGAAAGAACGAGCGACGGACAAGTCCCGAAGTCTCGCGAAAAGGAAAGCTTTACAAGCAATTCGTCGAACACCTTGTGTGCACAAGAGAAAAGAGGGAGAGGGAGAAAAACAAGGCTTTCAAGGATGAACGAACAGCTGCAAGCCCACAAACAGCCGCTCACCTGGTCCCGGGCGCAAAACCAAGTTCCCGTAAAGGTCACGTGCGAACTTGCAAAAGAGTGTTCAACGCCCGGTATATAACCGAAGCCCCATCCAGCCATGTGCCACCCGGGGGGTTCCTGGGGTCTGAGCTGGCTGACATTTTGGTGAGCGGAGGCAGCTCTCCGCTCACCTCCCGCGGCACGCCAAAACGGAGCTGTTTTGGGCTGTTTTGGGGCTGTTTTGCTCGGTTCGGTGAACGGTCGCTTTGCAACGCTGCAGCTTGTTCGAACTTACATATTTACAAGCAAAATGACCCAAAACCATAAGAAAACATGCTGCCAAGCAGCTGTACATGCGGGTGTGAGCGACGAACGGTTCGTTGAACGGAGTTGTTGCGGGTGCGCGACGACCGTTCGAGACAGTACGGCAGCCCATGCACCAACATATTGTGTCGGATCCATATTGATCCAACCAACGACTAGTTGGTATGCATACACAAATACTGACACAAAGGTTCAAGTTACACAAGCAAGATTAAAGTCAAATTCATGTTTCAGAAGGTAAGGTTAGTTCACTTAACATTATTGCAATGGTAAGTCCTACTACTCATTGCATTTTTTTTTCAACTTTTTACCCTTTATCTTGAGATTATACTAGGTTGTGTCTCAATCCCAACCTGAAAAGAATTGGGAATCAAGAGCACATTTAAATGATGACTCTAACACAAGATTTAAAAAAATCTTGGGACTGCCTCCAGATTTAGCACTAAGCATATCTGAGCCGACCTGCAACTGATTTTTACCACAATGATAGATAATCAAAACAACACATGATACTCCAAATTACATCATCCTTGTTTTCCCTGGTAAAACTGATCAATATGTTTGATATTCATAATGTATAGTTAAAAGACATTAAATATGTTGTTGGTTTATTTTAAACAGTTTACTTCCTTGTTTCGTCACACTTGTTCAAAACAAAAAGAGAAAATTAGACCTTAATCTATGTAAAATAATTGGGTGATTTTCATAATGCATAGTGTGCCATGCAGAACTTCATTTAACCAATTAGATTCATAAGGTTGTCATACGTTTAACTTTTTTATTTTGACTGTGAGGAACTGATCTAGAAATGAACCTAATCCAGAGGCACTAACAGGCCTTTGCTAGTATTTGACTTAACATAAAATAAGTAGTCTGGTACATTAGTATGCCCCTTTACCCCTAAATGTTTGGGTCCTGGTAACTGTGCTGCGTAAGCCTGAACCTTGGCAACACTATTAAATTATTTACTAAGCCTTTTATAAGAAAATCACTTGGAAACTTTAACTCTGTAGTGTCCCACGCTAGAACCTTTATCAGAGATGAGATAATGTTTTTGCAGAGTGAAAAATTAAAAAGTACATGTAGAGCAACAACTTTAAGCAAAGAAGAAAAAAAGTCATGGAAGTCGATTAACATATTGAGATAAATGATAGTCCCCCAGTTAAAATTTTGTGCTTAACATAACCAATCAATTATGGTTTCAAGAAAGATCATTCTTTAGCATTTTTAATTGAAAAACACCAGTGTCTCATAGGAGAGGGACCAGGATTATGTACTCAAAAGAAAAATGGAATATGTCATACCTGTTGCTAACAAACTTCCATTTTTCAATGTCCAACACATCCATTCCAACGTAAAGAAAAAGAAAAGTCTCTGCAATAAATGACAATGTTGCAAAAGCATGCCTGGACACAAAAAAGGAAAGTATGGGAGAGAGAAATGAGTAGAATATATTGGATCATCCATTGCTTCAGAATAAGTAATAATGAAAGCAGCAATTCAGCAGCTTAGATGCACTGAAGAGACCAACATACTTGGTAGTAACTCTTGAGCATTCTGTCACATTATGCCAGGTATAGTGTGACATGACTATACCACAGAAGAATACTGCGAGAATACCACTTAAATTTAACAACTGCAAAGAAAAACAATTCTCTAAGAACATGATCAGCTCGACGTCTACTAATATAGGTTCTAAAGAACTTGTTTCATGTAATTAGAGATGCATCTTACTGCAGTCAGCATATAGGAAAGGTATGCCATGAGTATCATAAGTGCAACTTCACGATTGGTGGAATGCCTGGGAAATGGAAGATAAAAGATATATCAACTCCTTAAACTCCAAAAAAATTGATTCAAGAAAAATTATATCAACAGACCTTCCAATGTACAACTTTTTGATAATGTATGCACTTAGCAATCCACCCTGCAATCAATAGAGTAAATATCCTCGGACAATAGAAAACCACAATATTTGTGAGTGTAGGTGCAGAACTAGTACCAAGTAGCACAAAAGGCACTTACAAATGCTCCAAGGAGGGTGCTACTGAGAAATAAATAACCGAAGTCTGCCACAATCTTCAATATGATAATGGCATCAACATGAGCATGATCAAAATTCTGAATTGCGTTGAAGAGTACAACTGACGTGGCATCATTGACAACACCTTCACCGAATACTAAGCTATACAAGAAGGGTGTTTCATCTTGATTAAGAACCTGCTTTGGAAGAAAGATTACGAGTACATAAGTTGCTGTTCTGATCAGGGAGAATAACAAATTAATGCAGAACTTCTTCAAAGACCTGCAAGGTACAGACAGAATCGGTTGCAGAAAATATCGCCCCTATTGCTGTTTGAATAAAAAATAGAAATAAATTAGGATAAAAATATTGGAGCATGACCAAATCATGCATTGCAAAACAACAGAGAGAAAACAAAGACAGGTGGTGTAATAAAATACTTTACCAAGAAAATCTCCAATGTCTAATGAACCAATATCCATGTTTCTGAGTAATGCAATTGCCCCTGTGTTCAGCATCAAAGACGGTCACAAGAACAAAGAGAGGATTAGATTAAAATTAAAAACACAAGTAAAAGCAACCTTTTTCAAAATCAACTGAACTCCTGTATAGGCATCAAAATCACAGTTGATAGCTGGATAATCTGAAGTCTCTTGGCTTCCAATAGTCCATGCATCAGAATAAAGTGAAACAGTTTCCAGATAATCTGAGAGCTTGGAATGATTTTTTTTGTTTTTTTGTCAACATGTAAAATACTAGACCTCTGATGTTTGTAAACTAATCAAAGTAGTTAATGGTACAAATTCGCCAATCAGACTCTTGATGATTCATCATTTTATTGCAAACAATTCACTACAATGCCATAGATGATAGACGGAAATGTTAAAATGTTGGTGTCTTGGAAGATGCACAACATGAAATTTCCAATGCAAATTCAACTATCAGATTTCATGATACAAATGCAAAATATTAACAATTATTTCAGGCTCTAAATAGTTCTTTCAGACTACTTGGAAAGAGTTATTGGCCTTAAGTTATTCCGAACTCTAAATGGTTCTTTCAGACTACTAGGAAAGTGTTATTTGCCATCAGTTATTCCGGATTCTAAATAGTTCTATTTGGCACATTTCCTGTCATTTAAAGTGTCTACTAGAAACTTGCCTATTTTTTGAATGTTTGGGATGGCTTTTTAAATAGGTCCTGAAGAAATTTGGTTAATCCTCAGACCACTTCTGGCACATTTGCATTCCTTATGAGTTCCATTACTCAATATATCTGACCTGTTTTTATTCAATTCAGCCCCAGAAATGTATATGTAATCCAAATTCAACTCTTTGAAAGCAATTCTCATGTTCTTGTTAAATAAGCCCATTCACATTCTGCCAACATGACAAAAGAATTTTTTGGAAAAAAAGGAGTTATGCCCAAAACACATAAAGATTAGCTTATGTTCATAAATACAACTTTATGAAGCAAGAATAAAACTGAAAATAAATGATCTCTGGAACTTTGAGAACTGCAGTAGGAGATAATGTGCACCAATGAGTAAGAAATTACCAAAGAAAATTATGAAAAAGGATATTAATGTCCCAACTGCACCAAACAGCATGATTGTCATGAAGTTGCGAAAAAATTGTTTCTTTTTTACTTGAAACCTGGCAGTCAAGAAGAAAAAATAGTCATTCAAGTGTCGAAAATAATCATTCTTAGTCAACATAGGAGGAGATTGTTCTAGTAGCAACGAAACTTAGTAACGAGATATCACAGGGAAAGTATTAACAAAATGATACATGACAAAAGATTTTCATAATGAAAGTTAAGTAACAGTTACATCATATGATTGAGATCTGAACCAAAACAAACCTCTTCTATCATGACAGTTGAATGTTAATTTTCTTTCTCTTTTAATAAATTTGAAAATATAACACATTTATGAAATTGAAAAAGAAACACAAAGTTTGTCTACCTCCTGGTCGGTGGTATGATACTAAGCAGCTAATGCTAGCCATTATGCTCACTTGCACACACTGCAACATTTACAGGATCACTGGTGTCCTCGCAACCTAGAAATTACAACTCAAGCATGACCGCAGATGTTCCATAATGTTGAGAAAGGAAAAATTCCATGTTTATCTGCTTTTAATGTTACTTGTTGCAATAATTCCATGTTTATCATTTTTACTTACAACATTTTACTAAAAATTTAAAATTCTTTCAACATCCAACAAGCTCATTAAGTGTGCATTGATGCATTCACAGCACACATGCGTACACAAGCCCATAGATATGCATGCATACCTTTTAGATGACACAAAGCATGAAGCACATAGATGAACACATAAGGTGTCATGTGTCTAGACTAAGTTTTTGAAGATGCCTTATGAATCTCTGCATAAACTATGCCAATAACAGAGAATGTTTTCCTTCAATAAGTCATCATTAAGAACCATGTAATATATTTAAAAACTCAAGAAAGAAGGCTTATAATTGTTCAACTGTATATATTAAATTAAATTCAGAAAATTCTGTGAACCTTTTAAAAGTTAACCAGAACTTTACATCCATTTCATAAACTTGGAAAATGAAGTCCCATAAGCTCTTTCGAACTTTACAGAGGAACAGATCAGGAACAAATGGCACCAATTCTAACCTTTTCACTTGTATAAATCTAATTTATCCGTTCAGTAGTGTGAGAAAACAGCAACATTCGACAACAGTAGCTAAGACACCACGAAGAAAATGATCTAAAATTCCTTTCAGAAATGAATTTTATGTCTATTTTATTTAAGATTTTTAACATATACAATAAATTAACGATATTGTTTCATTTGCTAACAATATGCTTCCTTTCCAAATGCATATTTGATTTCAATTTTTTACCAAAAACGGACGTAAGATGTGCGTTATGATATGACATGTCCCACAAATTAATATGAAAGAAACAAACCAACTAAGTTGCCCCATGTGCATCTGTCTGATTCATAATTCTATGCCGATGCAAGAGACTAAAGTTTTATAATCGTAGACGACAGCTGAAATTTCTAGAATTACAAGAAACAAGATAAAATCTTTAGCGTGGTAGGCCCAAATATAAAGAAGCAAGAAAAAACCGAGAAACCACTAAAAATATACAGAAAAATGAAGCACATAGCTATGAAGCTCAAAAACGAAAAACATCCAATAAAAAACCTTATCTTTCTTTACTTACCCGGCATTGAATATAATGGGCGGAAGAAGGTAGATGAAGAAGAGGTCTTCGCTGAAGATGAAGATGTGCGAGCTCTTCCCTTTCGTCGTCAGCAGTATGAGGACTCCGGTGCACACCCCCTGCGCCATCAGAAGACCCAACAAAAAATGGAATTAACCAAATAGCTCGAGCCGAAAGCTAAAGAAAAGTTCAATCTTTACGAATGGTAAATCCGGGTAAAGGGGAACTCACGATGACGAGGGCGGTAATGGACTCATTCATCCAGCGCCTCTCCTCGAGAAGGTGCCCGATCACGATGCACCCGCAGATAAGCGCCACGAAGAGGTTAATGGAGACCACCGAGGCGTGATCGGAAGTCGCCAACGCTTTTCCCAGGGGCACGAGCTGCTGCGCCATCCAGCCAAACGCCATGGCCGATGGCCGATGGCCTTCCGCCTCTTCCCTCCTGCGGACCGGGAACCAAGACGACTAGAACCAAGCAATTCCCCGAGGAGCAGGTGGTTCACGTCTCCAAGGAGTCCACGGAAGAGACATTTCGGCCCGCAATTTCTCGACAACCCGAGACAAATTCAAGCAAAAAAAAAAAGATTTTTTCACGAAAATGCGAGAAAGGATCTGAAAGAAGACGGCTTCCCGAACGAAAATTTCGCGGCGAACCAACGAGATCGCTGGTTTCCGATCGAACAGCTCGAGGGTTGACGATCAGTCTGGAGATTAGGGCGAGCTCGGAGCTCGAGAGGACCGTTTCGCCTTCGGCCGCTTCCTTCGTGTTGCCGCACAAACGAACACATTTAAGCTTGAATGTACGAGGAAACTGAGTGATACGCGGCGGACACTGATTCGATGAACGTCGTGTTTGCTGTTGATGAATCGTGTACGGAAGTATCTCGAGATCCGATGCTCTCGGTCAAATGGAGTCCAATTGAGAGAGACTTGTTGATGTGTTCTTTAGAACATAATTTTATTTAAATGTGTCTTTAGAAGAATAAATCTCAATAGATTTGATGGGGTTTTGATAGTGGAAATATTAATAATAAACTTTATATTATAAGTCTCAATATTAATAATAAATCTCAAAATTAAACTTTATATAAACATAAATCTTAATAGATTGGATTAGCATACTACTACTACTACTACTATAATAATAATAATTATTATTATTATTATTATTATTAATATTATTAATATTATTATTTTTAATTATTTGAGATCGATTTTATGAGATTTGACATAGTTATACATCGATTGTGAGTGTTTTAATGTAATCTTTTTACTTTTTCTCGTTCGATCTTGGGATCGATAACAATGGTGTTCAACATCATACATCGAATTTGATTCAAATCGAAAGAAAAATAACTATTCGAAGATTCAATGAGATCAATGTGACTGTTGTTTTCCATCAACTTTGAACACTATTTAAACATGATAAATAGTTTAATTAGCAAGCATTTTTATGGGTTCACAAAACATTTATTTATTTTTTCCATATATATATATATCTTTGTATGGCATATATATTTAATGGATGATGAAAAAGGAGTTCTTTTATAGGCATTTCCAACATATAACATTTGCTACTACTACTACTACTATAATAATAATAATAATAATTATAATTATTATTATTATTATTATTATTATTATTATAAATTTTAATTATTTGAGATCGATTTTATGAGATTTGACATAGTTATACATCGATTGCGAGTGTTCTAATGTAATTTTTTTACTTTTTCTCGTTCCATCTTGGGATTGATAACAATGGTGTTCAACATCATACATGGAATTTGATTCAAATCCAAAGAAAAATAATTATTAAGATTCAGTGAGATCAATGTGACTGTTGTTTTCCATATACTTTGAGCACTACTAACTCATAAGGTAGTATCCATGATAAATAGTTTAATTATCAAGCATTTTTATGGGTTCACAAAACATTTATATATATATATATATATATATATATATATATATATATATATATATATTTGTATGGCATATATATTTAATGGATGATGAAAAAGGAGTTATTTTATAGGCATTTCCAACATATAACATTTACTAGTAGATTTCTTCACCATGGCAACAGTGAATGCTGAAGTACCATTTTGGATTTGGACTTGGATGTTGTGTTGTAATGATGAATCAGAGGACAAGAAGAAAACACACAAAATAAAAGAAACAAAAAAGAAAAGACAATTAGCAATTGTCAACGAGTCAGAGGACAACATGAAAGCCACCCGGAGTTCTCACTCTAAGCCAAAGGAAATGGATCCATGGTGCTACACATTGTTGTTGTACTATGGATAATGTCGCACACAAAAGATCAATGACAAGGAAAGACTCACGTAATCAATTGATTTGTTTGTAGTGGTTGTCATCCTCATCTTGTCGTCATTTTTGTTGTTAGAACTCTTCATTATCGCACCGTGGAAAATGGTTTGACACTGTTAGATGTATTATCATCAGACATTCAAATTACTAGTGTGCCCAAAGCATTAGATGAGAGTGAATTGATGATGTCATTATGTTATAATGTTAAATTAATCTTTCTGACTTCATGGTATGATATTAAGAGTGTTTAAGTCATACTTGCCAACGAACTCAATATCTTAATTTCAATCCTCTGTAAATATGGGATAATGTAATGTATTAAGTAATATAAAAAAGATTAATTAGAAGAGAGGAGAGGTTAACATAGTCCCAAGCCCAATAGAAGATGTATAGTTTAAGAGATAGAGATTAAGTGATTACTTTTTTTATCGTCATATTTTTAAAAATTATATTGAGATTTCTATATTTATGAAAATAAAACATTTAATTTCGTTTCTCTTTACGCCATCGACTCTACTGACAAATATATTATATGCCCTATTACATACCAAAAATAGTACTAAAACATGATTAAAAAGATAATTTTATAATATAATTCTCACCATCCAAAGAAAAAAAATAGAAAAGATAGAAAGAGATTTTGTTGGGAAACGAAGTTAGATAATACTATTCAATTGCTTCACATTTTCTCTGTGTATTCGAAGGTTTTTAATCCTATTTTAGTGTATATGTGCCGACATATGCATTATTTCCGTCAACAAAATCGACGACATAAGGAGAAATAAATTAAATTTAAATATTTCATCTTCGTAAGTATAAGGATCCTAAAAGTAGTTCACTACAATGGATAACATGTAATTAGCCCTAGACTAGACATACGCCAATAGAGTACTAATTGATAATACTGGTGAGAGACCATTCATTTAATGATGTATACAAGCAGTACTTACTTGAACATGGATGTGTTCTTCACCTCTCATATCAGTACTTGGACTAAATTCAGTAAGTAGCATGGCATATTTTCTCTATAGCTGACAGAAAAAAATAAATGTATTCTGCACTACTGATTTTTGCACAAGATAAACTTACAAGCATAAGGTAAGTCATTTAAGAAAATCCAGCAAAGTCTTGTAAAATAGGAAAAACCTGGAAGTTTAGGATATAGAAGAATGTCAACAATGAACAATCTGCGTGATGTTCTAAGCTAATTTGTTTCAATCAGGTTATCTCTGTATCATGGCTCACTGAACTCCACTTGATGACATGCAGAACAGTAACTTGCAATGTTGTAATAATAAGCTACAGTGGTTTTATTCATTTTCATAAAATAAAGGATAATGGTTAACTCCACAATGCATATACCTTGAATTGGACTGGGTTTTCTGAACAACAGATCAGCAGAATTATATGTCAGCTCTGCGGATAATGAAATCTTCTGTCACAGTTCAACCAGGTTCGGTGGGTCTCAGATTGTAGTTGCCAAGGGTACAAAATTCAGCATATGTTTGCAAGAGTGTCTCGAGATAAACCCTGATCCCACATACAAAGTGTCTTTACACACAGAATTATTAACACTGTAAGAGGCATAAAATGCATAGCAGGCTAGTATGAATGGTAAGACAACCTATACACGGTATAAAATTCGCCATTTTACATGCATGAAGTCATACTCTTGGACATGGGTAAGAACTATCAGAAGACTTGTATATGAAATATGTGAATTTTTCACAATGGAGACAGCTGTGACAACTTCTATGAATTATGGTCCGATGCTACCGATGCAGGATCAAGCTTTGAGATGAGCTTCAGGAGTGCCAAAGATATCCAAGTGTCATGCCGACAAATGCTATGAAGACCACAAACAAAAATGGGAAACCAGCCTGAACTCTAGCAGAACTCTTCAGTCTCAGCAAAGCCTGAACAAAGAAAATGGCACTGTTAGAGAGTAGACTAAAGACTGGTAACAATCAATTATAACACATAGCATGATGAAATTAGATGACCACTCATTGTTGCTGATCAACAGCTACTAAAACTACCAAATTCTCAAGGGGTTCTCCAAGAAAACAAATGACATTGTGCATTTTACACATATAGCTTATGAAGAAGCCAATTTCAAACAAATGACATTATATTCATGCCTCCCGTCATCATTCGTTTAATATGAAGATTTACTGCAGCTGAAAAAGCATGGTCTACCAAAATAATTTTAGTAATAGAAGAGAAGCAGATAAAGAATGCATAGGTGATCCACCCAAATGCAAACATTGGAGAAGACCTACAGAAGAGAGGTTCTCTGTTGCAACCAGTTATTGGCTCTTAATAAGAGTGGTTGAGTAGGAGCCAATACAGATGTACATTTATAAAGATCATATAGTGTATGAGAAGTTTTGCAGCAGAAAAAAAAAGTTGGCTTGCCCGCAAATATCTAAGCAAATGATGCACGATATTGAAGTCAAGGTTCGCAATACCGTACCATACCGGTATTTCGACCTGGGCTCGGTACCGGTACGGTACGGTATACCAAGAGGTACACCCAGGTGTGCCGAGTACTGTAGTACTATTACAGTGCTACAGTGCACTCAGACCGGTAACAGACGGTCCGCGTACCGACAACCTTTCGGACCGGTACGTACCGCCCGTACCGGGCGGTATAGTTCGGTACGGCAGACCCTGATTGAAGTTCCATCTCCCTCTATATAAAATGTTTGTAATAGCATAGTAGTAAAGTCATTTACAGAAAAGATTACACTCACAATTTCTTGCTGCAATTTCTCTCCCTCTTGCAAGGTTGCATTATTCTCTTTCTTCAGACTCATAATTGTCTTCTCAGCCTGCAAAAGGTCCATACCTTAGTTTACACAATTTATGGTCAGAACGCATTTCCTAGAATATGAAATTTAACCTCAGTTCTATTAGTTTCTAATGCTAATAGAAAAAAGAATATTGACTGTAAAAGTTGGGCCTATACAAAAGGCATGCTTTAAATTCATGAATGAGCACAATAAATACACTAACCACAATGAATTTCTACACATAATTTATGGCTCTACAAAATGAACACATCTTCTGCAAATAATTTGACTACTTATTAAAAATCCAGATCCTGCATTGGTGGAAAACTCGGGTTCTCTGGAATAACCAAAAATTGGGGACAGTATTTTATCAGAACATAATGATATTTCCACTGTGTAGGATCACTTACTGAGTGTTCACAACTGCCAGAGTAACAAACATTGAAAGCCAAAAATTTGCCATTTTATGTGGAAGCAAGCTTGTTAAATCATGTCATGAGACAATGATGTAGGATCTTGTTTTACTTATTTCTCATTTGAATAAATTTTATTAATTTAGGGCACTTTGTAAAAATCATAAGCTGCCACATGGTGACATTTCCAATATTCTACTTTATTTTCCTAGATTACTGGAGAGAAAAAAAAAAAAAAGATAGCAAATGAACAAAAAGATGGAAGAAATCAAAACTTGGTTTAATTAAAGATTACAAGTTGTAATGGAAGATTCCATCTCTATAAGGAGTTGTCATCATACTACAAATATAAAAGTCTATAAATTGGATATATTATCCAAACGAAAGATCATTTGCTAAAACAAATCAGGAAAATTTTCTTCCCAGAAGGAGAGAGTAGATGACCAATTAGCTTTCATAATATTATAATCCTTTTTTAGCTCTGAATTTTATTTTATTTTTCCTATAATTGGGGTCAATAAAAAGAGGGCAAAAATTAAAACTGAAAATCAATCCTTTTCCCACAATAGGTGCTAGCGGTATGATGTCACATATCAATTCTTGATGGTGTAATTATATTGTCCAACATGTAAGACATGACTAGGTGTGCATACCCTAGGAGCTATTTCTTGAGTTAGGAGCTATTTCTTGAGTTGGAAGTAAGTCGAGTAGTTATTTGTTTTTAAACTATCTTTTCCTTTCTCTCTCTTTGCTTTCCTCTATCCTCAGATAAAAAAGAATACACATTCTTTGCTTGTCACAAACTTGTCCTACATCACAAGTGAACGTTATCATAGGGCATAAAGAATATATCCTAATACCAAAGGATAGCTACTTGATGAGATGAAAAAAATTACAAATAACATTAGAGTTGTGGCATCAAATAAATGCAAACAGCTATATTGAAATTAACTAACCTCATTTAGTTTCACTTCAAGATTGTTGAGCTTGAACTTTAAGTCATCAATGTCTTTAGCGACCTACATAAGCATAAGCAAGGTTAACCAGCTGAATTAGATAAAGCAACATGGGGATATCATGCATAGAAATATCATCTGAACATTGAAAATGTAGATAGTATCAAGGCTGATCTTAACAAATAGAAAAACATTATGCTGTCACTGTGTTTCTTTTACGACAACCACACATGTTTACAAACTTATGACACATAGGAGATCCAAATTCTAACAACTTGATGTGAATGAACACAAATGTGTTCTTATTGGCCAAAGTAAACTTCTATGGAAAAAACCAGAAACAAAGACATAAATTAGACTAGGAAGGAGATATTACTGGAGAAGAGATAATGTCAGGCACTTCATTCAATGCTTGATTACTTGAAATACAAGCCTTTTCCAACAAAGGATTTTCATGAATGGCCTCATGTTTTGGAGCCCCATTGTGCAAAACAGAAGTCTTTCTCAAAATAGGAACTTCATTAGCCAATTCGTGCTGCAGAGCACCATCATCAAAGATGCAAGTCTCAGCTGAATCAGGATTTTCTAAAGCTGGCTCCTGTCTCACCCCATTGATTGGTTCTACCACTGGAGAATGTGGAGGGCTTGCAAGGACAACTCTCAATTTGTTCTCTTGGATATATCTACCATTTTCTTTAGAGAACTGTTGAACCAAAAAGGAGAATATCAAAACATACATAACATACTACATATTCAAAGGAAAAACTATAATGTATACTTACAAAACTTGGCATAATATCCTCATCTGTAGTACCATAAGGAACAACAGTGCTCTGAACCAGAAACTTGTCTTTTAATTGCATATCTGGTGGAACTTCCTTTGGTGCTTGCATGGTAACTAAAATGGAATTGCATAATCATGTAAATAAACAAAAGAATATAGGCCCACCGATATGCAATAGAGAAGCTAACATAAAATTAACATGATTCGTTACACAATTCATTTATTTCACTTCAGTGTTAACTACTAAGGCCTAAAATTCTCCTCCATCAATGTACAATAATCGTAAATCATCAAACAACTAGCCCATCATATGTTATTACACTGATTCATTGTATAAATGGAAGTAACTCATGGTGCAAACTAAAAATAATGTCAATTATTTAGAGTTATTAGGCAAAATAACATAAAATCTGTCCGATACATGAGACGTTTCAACTACTGCAAGAACTTGTGTAACAGATTTTTCCATAAAAGAAAATAAGTTGTTTTTAATTGAGCCATTTTAAAAACATCCTATGGGCATATTCATATCATTCTTTTATTGTTAACTATAATTTTAAGGAAAAATAAGAAAATATATAACCAGAAACAAAAAAAAGTCCTTATGATGTACTCTGAAAAAAACATCCACTAGGCATTATTTAAGTGGTTTGCTGTCACAGTTACGGCACGAGAAGTCTCTGTGTATGACACTAGGAATGTTCTCTGAGTTTTTTATGCATGTAATTCCACCCTTGCAGGGAGCTCTACTTCCAATTCTTTCACTTCTTCTCAAAATTCATACACTCAAAAACTATTCCTGAAAAAACAATCTGACTCTATAGTTTTATATTTCTGTCAAATTTGTTAGACAAAATTTAACAATGCTTGTTAAATGTAGACATTCAAGTTGGAATTTATCTTCATAATGCTTCAACAGTTAAAGCTCCTACTTCCTTGAAATTGTAGTCACAAACCTTAGCATGCCAAGTGTTTTGTTATAGTAGAATCAATCTCAAATTTTATCTTTAAATAGGACTATCGAGCAAGGTCTGCCGTGCCGAAGCGTACCGCCCGTACCGGGCGGTATGTACCGGTCCGACAGGTTACCGGTATACGGACCGCCCGGTACTGCTACAGTGATACAGTACTATACTGTAGTACTGCTACAGTATAAAAATAAAAAATTATTCGGTACACCAGGGCGTACCGCTCGATACGCCCTGATGTACCGCCCGATACACCGGTACCGTACCATACCGAACCCGGGTCGAAACGCCGGTATGATACGGTACAACGAACCTTGCTATTGAGAATCAAGCCTATGATGAAACCAATTTTATCTAGTAATTGAACCCAATTTTAAGCTCAATATGAGTTTCTTGAGGAATCAAATTAGAATAACATCCCATTAAGTCGATAGAAGAGTCCTAGATAATTGCACCAAGAAGTTGAAAGCCCATTGTACAAGCATGAAATTGGCATAAATTAAATTATCCATTACTTCATAAATTGGATCATCAAAACGTCAGATTCTTATGCTGTTCATAGGAATCAGAATATAAAAAAAGTTGGCCGTAAGTATCATATCAAAATATCAGTCAGTTGATACATTAACATATACTGAGGGAGGAAAGAGTGATTATTCATTATAACCTTCGAATGGAGAAAAATCTTGAATTTAATAACAAGGAAATCATCCAACTGGTAGTTGACTCTTATTTCTTAACAAAAAAATATGTTACTTAGGGTTACCATCCATATCCTTGATGCAAAAGGGCATTAATTGTTCTCTTTGTCTTCATAAATCAAAAGGTTGACTATCTATGTAGGAAATTTTTTATAGAACTCTTATCATATTAAATGTTGATTCTTAAACTAAAAAAAAAAGTAAAAAGGAAGCTTAGGTTTATATTGATGGCCGCATATCCATATTTCTTATCCCCACTACATTTCTCTTCTCCATTCCGTTTAATGTCTTCACAAGGCAGAGTACCTAACATAGCATCCTCCTGATGGAAATCAACAATTTGTAAATCTACGCTAGGCGTGGAAAGATAAAGGGCCAACTCAAATCCCTTTGGATTGTTGATATATTTGTATTCAGATTCAACCAACATGCTTTCAAATAGTATAGTTATCTTTTTCTGTTTCTTTGGAATAATTTTAGTACTTTAGAGGTGATTTCTGTAAAAAAAAATATGTTGGCAATATTGACTAAGTTTTTGGTTTAGTTCCCTAGATTGATTAAGGATAAGAAAAGAAGGAAGTCGAATGAAGAAAAAGATGAAAAAATAAACTGAGTTTAATTAAGTTTACAAAGCTTGATTGGAAATTCCATTTTATAAAAAATTTCATCATTATACAAAGATAGAAATATATGAATCGGATATATTATAAAAAACAAAGATTATTTGGTAAGATAAATCTAAAAGATTTTCTTCTTTTAGATTTATCTTAACAAATAATATTTAAATATTTAAAGGTAAAACTGCGTACATTGACCCTCCCGAGACCTTGTATCAACGGAAGCCTCATGCACTGGGTACATCCTTTAAATCTAGAAGATTTTCTTCCCTAAAGAAGAAAAAGATACACAGTTTATTTGTCTTGATTATCGTGCAAGTGGTGCGGAACCACAACCTTCTCACAAAGTTAAGAGGACTTAAGAGTACAATAAGTCGACCATTTCCTATCATCCTCTTCTCTCATCCCCAGTTATCCTACCAACATAATTCCATCATTATGTATCTCTAAATCCCCAAAATCCCTGCCACAATTATTTTTGACCATACAAGATCCACCAAACCACAAATTGCTGCAAACCTAATGTTTTTGGCGATACCTGGAATTCAGAATTAGTGAATTAACTTTACAAGAAAAAAATGTCTCTCTCTCTCCTCAAGCCTGGTGTGCATTTGAATTTGCACCACTTGTATTTTCATTATTATGAATTGAGTGTTCTATAAATTGAGCATGTTTTATCAAATTTGCCCTCTTCGATTCAACTTTTGGCCACCTTTTTTCCGCTTTCATATATTCTTAAATTTTTTTTATTAACATACTTCAATAATTCAATTCATTACACAAGTCCTAAACATGAATTACAGAATTGTGTTGGGCACTGAGCACAGATTTTTTTTTCCCAAGAAAAAGCTTAAAACTTGATAATGATAGCAACAAAATACACCCGTTTGCATCAAAGCAAACCAAAAGATCTAGCTCAAGAGGCCAATTTTCCTTCCACCAAGCACAGATCTTGCTATGCACTCACACATGTCAAATCTAGGCTGCACCAGTAAAACAAAAACATCAAAGCTAGCTTTTCTTATTTCATGTGTTCCATCTAACTAGTTTCACTTTTATCGAGCAATACTAAAATCTTTTGCCGTCATTGAGAGATATGTAAAAAGTCATACGTGTAGTTAAGTTCTAAAGTTAAAAGCATTAGTCATATTCTCTTCGCTAAGGATCTAAGGATATATAGTTAAGTAAAATAAGAAATTTCATTAAATAAAAAAATCTAGGTATCTAGATCAATTATTCAACAAAATGGAGAGATAGATAAAAATATTATATCAAGAAATTTTGTACGATCACTAGACATTTCTCATATTAAAACGAAAATTATATATGATTAGGGATACTTTATGAATTTGGGTATTGGGCAGTTAAAAAACAACATATGCAAAATGTATATGTTAAGATGAGAATGTTGAGGTACATATGTAAAGCTATTAGGAATGATAGTAAAAGAAATGTTCTATTCATGAATAATTAGATGTATTTTCAATAGAAGATAAGATAACATTACAAAGAATCGTTTAAGATAATATGGACATGTGCTAAGAATACCTACAGATATGGTAGTTGAAAGATATGAAACTTTTAAAATTAGTTGTAAAAGAAGAGGTAGAGAGACTTAAAATGACTTTATTAGAAACTATAAATAAAGATTTATATACTCTTGAATTTAACCAAGAATATGATTTCTTATAGAGGTCAATAGTGGCAAAAGATCCATGTAGCCGACCCCAGACAATTGGGACTTTATGGCTAAAGCTTTGTTGTTGCATTGTATTGACAATAAGTATCAAACCATTGGCCAACTAGCTCAAAGGTGCAGCACATAAGACAATCCTGATTCCTACATGCATAATAGCTGAAAAGTATAAAACAACACCTTTGAGCCACATGCCACCACGCTCTATATCAATCCCTAAATTTCCTTGATTTTGATTAGCTAGGAATGTAGCCCACTTGTTGATGAAAACTGATGTCAAACTTTTCATGAATATTGTCCACTTAAAGTTGATATAGGATTGATGACTAATGAAAGTTCTCCAAGCTGACCCTGTCTTGACGGGAAAAAGGTTTGACTGATAATGATGATTAGTGATTACAATATCCAATTGGATCCACCCTTTTCCCAAGGCATCTTTTTTCTTTTGCGAATGTATCGTAATTGCTTACTAGCAAATTTAAAGCACAAAAACAAAAAAGAACATAGTTACACTGTTCAAACAAAAGTGAGATAGCAGACCTGTAAAGTCACATGTTGATCTAGGTAGAATGATGCCTGTATTTGGTCGCACACAGTATCTCTTGGGAGATGTAGTTTTAACCTAACCAATATAGATACAGTTGAATCAGTTACTATGATGAACCATTTATAAATAAAATGGAAATGCCGTAATGGAGAGACAATGTTCATAATTATAAGTAGCTCCAAACAAAAACTCATTAGACCATTTCTAACATATGTTTTTCATGTCGGTATCCAAAGATAACTACAAAATGACTAGGAACATTAACCTCAAGTATGGGATTCTTAGCAAAGTTAGTAACGATAGCAGATATAGGTACCCAAAGCTAATAGAAAACAGCAAGGCAACAAGTGGGAACTGAGAACAGGCTAATTAGTAATACTTTGGTGTGAGAAAACATGCAAGAATGTAAACGTAAAGTTCTCTTTTGAGAATAACTGACAAAGCAATCAGTCTAACACAGATATTTAATTAACGGCATATTAGAGAAGCTATGTGAAGTATGAAACTTCCATGAGACCATTTGAGAGGTCCAGAACACAGCTTTTGGTCATCCCATCTCTAAAGATTACATCTAAATAGGAGGTACACAGTTGGGGAGAAGCACTAACCTTGTAAGCAACATAATCTGCGGACTTGTTGACAAGTTGAACGGTACATGAGATCTGCTTCTTCAACTCAACTAGAATGGACAAAGAAGGTGCATTATGCTAGTATCAACATAAAAGATCAAACAGATTTGTTAACTTTAGATTTTAGAATAACTTTGACATTAACATTAAAAAAATAGGAATCTGAAGCTTTATACAACACATGCACTCAAATATCCCGGATATAAAATGTATATATGAACTGAAGCCACAGTAATTACAAAAACGACTAAGAAGGAATGATAGTAGGAATTGATATAAAATGTGCATATGAATTGAAGCCAACGTGCTTACAGAAAGAACTAAGCAAGAATGATAGTAGGAATTGATATAAAACATATCAAAGCCAGCGAACGAATACATAAACATGTCAATAAAACAATAAAAAAAAAGGACAAAACAAAAAAGAGAGTAAGATAGATAACTATTCTTGCTAAAATTTGAAATCGGTAGCATCTATGACTGTCATGATATTGAATCCTAGTATGATACAAGTGTCAGTGCACACCACAATCTTATATTTGATGTATAACATATCACCACCGTACGAAGGTAGAAATGATCTGTATCTTAAACCAATGAACACCAAGAAACCCAAAAATAGCACACAAAATGAGAAAATAATAAAAAAAAAAAGAAATCCTGTATCTTAAATCCATGAACACCAAGAAACCCATGCAATTACAAAAATAGCACACAAAATGAGAAAAAAAATAATAAAGAAATCCCGGTAACGTGCTTATTTGCGTCACAGCATGATTCCCTTAACTTGTCCTGCCGATCCATCATCTTTCCGCAATCCAATTAACAACTTCTCATGCTGAAAAGAAAACTGAAAGCTGAATGGGGGAAAAGGTCGTCTTTTGACAAGAAACACTACTAGCATTATCAGCAAATTCGCCGGACTAGATGGTCATCCACACAATCCACTTTGACAACTCATCAATCTCATAGCACAATTTAAACATATAAAAATGATCCTACGAAACGAAATCGATACGTTTAGACCTATCCCCCGATCAAGAACATCAAGCAGCAAATGTTTGCGTCGAGGCTTACATGCGAACTTAAGTTCCTGAGGTTGGATTTCCACAAGCACTTGACCCAACCCCATCGCGCTTTCGTCCTCCGACGACGATCCAGAAATAGGAAAAAAAGAATTAGTTCAAGACCAAAAGCCACAAAGATCGAGAGATCGAGATGGAAAAGAGAGAAAAACAAGTGTCGGGAAGAAAACCTACCGGTGATCGCCGGTTGGACTTTTGGGTCGCGTCGAAAGACGGCGAATTCGCCTCTCAGATCCCTTCAAAAGTATACGGATAGCATTCAAGTCGATAGCCAAAGATGGAGTAAAAGATAAAAGAGTTGATGAACGGTTGCCGGACAACTTTTGGTGTGACCTCTTTAAGACGGCAGAGAGAGGATCTGCTGTGTCGTCGATTTCTTGCAATAGGAGAACGTGTCAAAGGTGGCTCGTTTGAATCCACTAGTGGTGGGACCTTGTTGATGACGTGTTGAATTACGGTTCGAGAAGCTCTTACGCTGCTGTTTGTGGTCAGGCAGTTGGATTTGACGTTAAAGGCTTTTTGCTTCTCGAAACGCGCAAAATCTCGCGACCTTTTAACATGAGGAGATTTTTCGAAAAAGGCCTTATTTAGACCTTTTTTTACTGTATATGACCCTTTTCAGGTTTTTCTAATAATCTTTTCTTTCTTTCTTTCTTTCTCCATCTAATTTTGATTATATTGTTGATTTGACAGTAAATTATTTATTTATTTATTTATTCTATAAACCGATCTACAGGATGAATCAATCTCTCGAATTAGATCGATTTCCATTTATTACAATATTTCTATTGTATCCTATAATTTTTTTATTATTTTTTTTAGGTTGATTCCTATACATAAATATTTTCTAATATTTTTCATAAGGATATATAAAATATTATTCTAATATGTTTTCAGCTCATTTTCCTCTTTTACAATGTTTTGATTGTGATATTTTTAAAAATATGTCAAAAACATTATAACCATATTGGAATGATATATTTTCAAAAACACTGTAACCCTATTATAAAACATTATAACATGAGAAAAATAAACTCAAAGATATATTAAGAAAGATCTTAAATAGGTATGGTTTCTTATTTAAGAAAATAAACATTCAAATAATTTGACTTCTCTATAAGTTACAATATTTTTCGACATGGTTACAATGTTTTTAATATATTTTCAAAAATACTGTAACTTTATTACAAAACACTATAATAGAGAAAAATAAATTAGAAAAATATTTATAAACCTTGCTTATATATCCTTATGAACAAAAAATATTTATGATTCTTATATGATATATATAGTATTTTTATAATGAGTTCAAATATTTTAAGCAATACAAAGAATTGTTGGTTTGTGGATAGGTATGGTTTGTTGTGGATAGGTAGGAATACAAGACATATATATATTTCTTAATAAGACAGGAATGAATGGGTAGGTGAAGACATGGAAGTTTTTACTTTCCACAGGATTGGATGTGAATTCTTGGCACAACCAACACATCATAGATTTGGATTAGGTTTATGTGGGTATTGGTTATAAATTTAGTGACATAATGAAATCTGATTAATAGAATGATTGATCACAGATTTATGGAATTGAGACAACTAATGTGCATGTTTCAATTCATAATCTAAGTCATAAGTGTTAATTTTCAAATTATGAGTACCAAAGGGACCACATCACAAAACCATGTCGATCTTGATTTTCTTATAAGTCGATACCAAGTCGACCTTCTAAGACCCTTTTAATCACACCTGAAGATCTTGCACACGTGGGTTTAAACAATGTTTGATTAATCCAACTATCGTCGATATTATCTATAATATTTTGACTTTAGAAGAAGAGTTTGCATGTTGTAAGAACGTTATCTCGAATAGTCTAGTGAGAGTTCTCTGACCTGGACTCAGCACTTTCTGACCCTTGATACCTCCAGCACAAACCCTTCTATAGTTTTGATGATTATTCAAGAACCTAGTCTTTTCCCTCTCGTGAAAACTTCAACTCACGTGATGATCTCTATAGAGGTTTGTGCTAGTAGGTGCAGATGTTGATTAGGATGATATAGTTTATCTTTCTTTTATGTAGTGTCTAAGTCTCACACACGTTGAATTATAATTAGTATGCTAACAAAAGTATAAATAATATGTATATATTTTTATCGTTTCATGATATAATTTGTGATGTGTATGCTTTATAAATATGATAAATAATATATTCATGTTTTTGACTTTTAATACTAAAGAACATATTTTTCAAAAATATCATTCTCAGTATTCTATGAAATATTAGTCGAACATGCATAAACATTAATGTTTATGTTAAGCATAGCGCAAGAAACCAAGGTATGTTAGTGGACTTAAATATGAGATTAAGTTATGGTAATAAGTATACATATAGTGACTAAAAGTGACAATTGAATTGTAATCGATCTTAACGAATCTTAATGCTTGAATAAGTTTAAATATAATTAAAATAAAAAGATTTAAGTTTTAAACCACATGTATATGAATGATAGAGTAATGAAAAATTAAATAAGAATAAAAATCAAAGAGAAGTGTTATACTAAATGTTGAGATACGTAAGTGAGATTGTATGATGAGTTTAAATCAAAAATATCATCTTTATCCAAATCAAATTATAACTAAAAAGTTTAGCTAATTATTAGAAGATTTATTGGAAATCTTGAATATTCTCTTCTCTTACAATTTTTTGGTTTTCTTTAATCTTTCTTACACCTCTTTTTTATCTTCCATGTTGTTTTATCTCTTCTTCTCTTGTTCTTCTTTTCTCTTTATTATACGCCTCTTCATCATCTGATGCATTTATAATAGAATTTTAAATTTTAAATAATATCATCTGATACGGGCAGTATATATCAATCCAACAATATATCAGTACGTGAATTACTCACTATCGGGTGGAACACTCAACATTATCTTATATCAGGCGATAACGATTGAAATTTCGATCATTATCACTCGATATAGCTCGGTAATAATGATCAAAATCGATTGTTACAAATCTATAATAGTGTTCCAGCAGTCAAATTAATTCTTGGAGCCTTTTCTCATGGGTTTTTTAACTCATCCTCTCCCATGTTTCACTCTCAAACTCATTTTTTTTCTCATATTTGCACTCTCCTATATTTTATAAAACAATAATTTATAAATTAAATTGAGGCTAATTTAAAAAAAATTAAGAAGAAAGAACCTTTTAATATTCTCTTTATTTAATCAGAGAATAATTAAGATCTTTAATATTATGATTAGTATATTTAATATTACTTAATTTAAAATTAAAATATTTAATATTATATTTCATACATATTAAATATTGAAAGATATGTGGTGGCTACATAAGTAACTATAAGAATGATGAAATGTATGTGGTGGCTGCATAAGTATTACTATCATTTGGAGGTCTTCATTCATAGCCACAAAATTTAGAGTCGGTAATGGTCAAAATTGATTGTATCTTTTCTCATGCGTTTTCAAATTCATCATCTTCCCTATTTCATCTTAGACTCTCTTAAACTATCTCAAACTAATTTTTTCTCACATCCGTACTCTCCTAAATTTTATAAAATAATAATTTTTTAATTAAATCGAGATCGAAAATATTAAGAGGAAGAACATTTTAATCAAGAGATATATATTTTCTTTCTTTAATTAGAGAGTAATTAAGACCTTTAATATTATGATTAATATATTTAATAATTAATTAATTAATATATATATATATATATATATATATATATATATATATATTTCATGTATATTAAATATTGAAAGATATGTGGTGGCTGCATAGGTAACTATAAGAATGATGAAATGTATGTGGTGCCTGAATAAGTATTACTATAATACTATCATTTGGAGGTCATATAGGCCTTCATGCAATGCGCATTCATAGCCATAAAATTTAGAGTCGGTAACGGTCAAAATTGATTGTATCTTTTCTCATGGGTTTTCAAACTCATCATCTTCCCTATTTCATCTTAGACTCTCTTAAACAATCTCAAACTAATTTTTTCTCACATCTATACTCTCCTAAACTCTATAAAATAATAATTTTTAAATTAAATCGAGATCGAAAAGATAAGAACATTTTAATCAAGAGATATGTATTCTCTTTCTTTAATTAGAGATTAATTAAGATCTTTAATATTATGATTAATATATTTAATAATAATTAATTTAAAATTAAATATTTAATATATATATATATATATATATATATATTTCATGTATATTAAATATTGAAAGATATGTATATTAATGCAGTCTTTGTGCATTCATAGCTATAAAATTTGGACTCAGTTTTAAGTTCACATAGGCCTTATGCAATGCCTCTTTAAGGCTAAGTAAGAACAATTTCATGGCGAGTTGCACGATCATTCACCGATCCTGAGAGAACACAGTACGTCTTCGCCTGGATTCCAGGAATCTACTCAGGGTGGCGGAAATCGCAAATATTTGCACGCAGTGAAGCCACCATCCACCACTAGATTGTGTCCGCTGATGTACTTGGCCTCATCCGAAGCCAAATACACCGCCGCATTCACCGCGTCCTCCACCTCGCACTTCGTCCCCTCCAACTCCCCCGTGGCCTCGATCATCTCCTTCACCCGCCGAACGTCTACCTCCGCCGTCATCTTCTTCACGGCGTTGATCCCGAACGGCGTCGGCAGCGCATGCGGCGAGATGCAGTTTACCCTGACCCCGTGCTTGCTGAGCTCCGCCGCCGCCGACCTCGCCGCCCCCAGCACCGCCGCCTTCGACACTGAGTAGACGAGCGGCGTTATCCCGCCGAGCACCCCGGCGATGCTCGCGGTACACAGAATGCACCCGGCGCGGCGCGGGACCATCACGCGAGCGGCGTGCTTGATCCCCGCCACCACCGACCGGGCGTTGATGGCCATGGTGCGGTCGAAGTCGGCGAGGTCGAGGTCGGTGATGGACATGGCAAGGGATCCGGCGACGCCGGCGTTGTTGAACATGATGTCGAGATGGCCATGCTTGGCGACCGCGAGGTCGACGGCGGCGGCGACGTGGGGCTCCTGGCTGACATCGCAGCCGACGAAGGTAGCGGCGGGGCCGAGCTCGTCAGCGGTGGCTTTGCCGAGCTCGTGGTGGACGTCGGCTAGGATGACTTTTGCGCCGTGGCGGATGAACTCAGCTGCGCTCGCTTTGCCGATGCCGCTGGCGGCTCCGGTAATGACTGCAACTTTGCCGGCTAACCTGCTAACGGTCATAACTTGGTATGGGTTTAAAGAGTTTGAGATTGGTTTTTGTTCTTCCAGAGACAAATATAACTTGAGAATTATTCTCACAAAATTGAAAGCAAATGATCGGTGACGTACTAAGATCTATCCAACAGCAGCAAATGATAAGCGTTCATAAGCAACATCACATCATATTTCATCTTTATAATACTTACTAATAGAAAATAAAATTAAACATCTTTTAGTTACTTTGATATCATTTCTTTTGACGTGGATAAGAGATCATATCCAACTTCACACGTTTTTTCTTATTCAACTTTCATCCTCAACCACATAACATGCGCGCGTACACATACACACACACATATATATATATATATATATATAAAGATATTTATCATTCAAATATTTTTTTACATTGAGATATCATCCCTAAGCCCAATGGAGAAAAGCAGTGAAAAAGTAGGAAAGAAGATTAAGTTAGACCAAGAATCTGCTTGCTACATAGGCACATCAAAGGTTTCTTTGCCCACTAAACAAGATGAAGACAGTTCCTTTCTCTCTCTTAACCATGTTTGATGAGTTCATGTCAAACAATGATATTTCTACCTATCTATCTAATCATTGACATCAAACAAACATAAAGGTTTTGTCTAACTAGTTACTAGCAATTTATGTAGTTCACACTCTTGTGGATGTGTCTGGGACAAAACCAGCCACCTTTTAGTTGCCAAATCTGAGCCACCATTACACAATTCCAAGAGAAGAACAAGAACAAGAGATGGTTTAGCAGGAAATCATACCTTGCAGGCTGTGTGGAGAAGTAGTGCTGTTGCTGCAGATGGCTGACACCACCTCTCATCGCCCAAATCCTTTTGCACCTGAAAACCATAACCAGAGAACACATCATTCTCTCTTTCACATCATTCTATCTCGGATCGAAGTCGTGGCGAGATGAAGAAGAATATACACAAAAGTAGATATGATCATCTTCTTAGTTTCTTCTCTTGTTTCTTCTACCAAAAGAGATAAGAAGCTCGATCTAGATTTACTTCCGAAGGATATCTGATGGAGTCAAACAAAGAGAGGAGACAAGGAACAAGTTGGAGTGAGGACCACTGATGGAGAAGGGAGGGTTGGAGAGAGACAAACAATGACAGCAGCATGGAAAATGCAGCCCAACAAGTCTCATCACCACTGTTGATAGCCCACACTATTGGTTTTTATTTAAACCTAATAAAAAAATTACAAACTTCTTTTATATTTATAATTTTATTTTAATATTCCTAGGATATTCTTTTACAAAGGGATATAAACGTTGTCGACTTGTCATTTAATTCTAATACTCTTCCAATTTTTTTCATATAATTTTATTTTTTTATCGGAAGGAAGCGATGCAACTAGGGTTTCGATATCGATGGTTGTGGGTATGATTGATCCAAATAGGTTACATAAAATAATGATAATTGAGGAATCATGAGAAATAAGAATAGGATAGATAATTGAATGATTGTATTAGAAAAATTATATTTTATTATTTCTTAAGATAATTGTATGAAGTTAGAGATTACCAATAAGAATTAGTCCTTTATAGAAGCACCAGACACTAATTCTGAATTGATTCACTCATTGTAGATTGGTTTAATCTGTTCACCATTTCTGACATTATAAGACAAAACTGTGAGAAAAGGATGGTACATGGTAAAAGTAATATAAAATAAGGCATCTAACTACAGTAAAAAAACTATTGAAAAAATTGACTAATTAATTTTTTTTTGTGAGCTTTTTGATGCCTTTGTAGGATTAGCAAAAACGAGAATTGGGGAGTAGAAATTGTCTTTTTTATTTAGATCATCATTAAGTATCATTAGAGTATCATCCAAAAGATTAAAAAAAAAAGGATATTAAACTCTTAGTGTAATTTAGATGCACGATCACATTCTAATGTTCATATTTATCATCATCACATTCTAATGTTCGTGATCAATTGATACATAGTTGTCCATATTTATCATCATCACATTCTAATGTTCGTGATCAATTGATACATAGTTGTTTATTCGAGTTGGGATGATGATTCAAATTGAATTGATATCCATTCTAAGTCAATTTCAATCTTGGTCACGGTTTATAGAACACTAACCCACAAAAACTAAATCAGGAGTTTTCTCGATAAATATCCCTCAGATGATCAAGTTGGTTTTGGGGTTTGAACTAATTAGTTAATGCTAACATGAATTATGTTTAAGAGTGAGTCTTTTTTATAGATGACTCTAGAAATGAAATGGTTATGTTGATGGTTGGAGGTGATGTTTTTGGTTGAGTGTTTGTCGTATCCAATGCATGCCAATCATGGGATTCAGACGGTCGATTGGTTGCCACATGATTATGTGTCTATCGTATCACCCTTTACCTATCACTGGCCCCCTCATTTTTGGATCATTAGGTCATAGAGCTATCGAGGGGTTTGATGTTCGACCTCTCAATTGGGTGTCATCGAAATATGCATTCAGAATACACATTCGAACTTTCGATGCATCATCAAAATATGCATTCGACCTTTGAGTTGTTGAAATACATATAGCTTGATTGTGAGCAGTTCATCTAAACCTGGATCGAAACAGTGTGTAGGTAGTATGACCAGTAATATGGGCAAACCACCTCAGCCATTGCAAGCAAATAATAATCAGTGTAAAATAATTAGAAAAAAAATAAATTGGAGAGGAACATTCATTCTTTAAGAAACTGTCTGAAACAAGAAGAAGACCAATACAACATACAATACCAATAAATTCAGGGATATCATCATTATTCCGAGTGCAGCAATGATGTGCCTATAACTTGAAGTGATCAATCAAAGATCTACTGCTTAATTCTTTACCGAAGAAGGTCCCCATGAACTCTGCCATGGTGAAGTTCCTGTAGCGTGCAGGTTTCACCGGTGATACTAGCTCTGGTAAAGGTCCATAGAAGACTGACTCCCCACGCTTTCCAGGGTTGAAGAAGGTTGCAACGGAGACTCTGGCTTCTTGATGTGGATTAGCCAACACCCTGTGTTCCACACTCTTGTATTCGTCATTGGACATTATCTGCACAAAAGAGAAAAAAAAAAAAAATATCTATGAGCAACAAACTCCATGGAAAACTTGGGAACATCAAAAGTTGGCATCCTGCTGTAGAACATGCGAAACAAAAGGCAGAGGAAACCGATATAAATTGAGAGAAAGGGAAGGCTTTTACTGATACATGTAATCCAACAATAAGAATCTTACAAATGGATGCAATCTGGTTCCATAAAAATGACAACAAAATTCCTCTTGCCACTACTTATGCCATATCGTGCGACCTCTCCACCTTTCTTTTCATTAGAACAGTTACGGTAATACAAATTGCCACGGTTGATCTCAGATGATCAAGGGATTGTAATTACAGAGGAGATAATGGTCAGCTAAGCAGAAAGTTTAGGGACGAGATCATCATTCATGACCCCTTGCTACTCCTGAGGCACTAAAGCTCAAGTTGAAGCAAACCACATCATCATTAGCATGATCATGAAGAAGATACAGAATAATTCTGAGGCATTATGAGCATATCAAACTTGTGGAAGGATATGAGCGGGTACTCTAATGCTTTATGCTATGGCGTTCAGCCATGATGTGGCTTTGTCTATGGAAATCAATGTTGGTTCATTAAGAGTGATCACAAGCAAACAATGCATATGGAGCTAGAAAAGTTACACAACATAAGGTTGTTGGCTCATTATCTGCTTAAGATCCAGCAACCAACCAAGATTTTTCATTATGAGTTTTCTTGAAAATGAAAAGAAAATTACCAGTCAGTAAGAAAGATCCAGTGAATGGAAAATGGGTACTTATTTAAAAAGATTATGTGAAATATATAGAAGTTTTGAAGGGAATGCATATGTGCAAATTGATCTGATTGGAAGTATATGAATCCAATCAGTAATAACAAAGCTGTACCAAAAACAAAAATCTCACAACCATGTAGCAATGTGCAGGCCGATAGCTCCTATATATTTGATCCAAGTTGACTAATATAATGGTCAGCTCTGTTGGTGAATGCACTTGATATGGAATCAAAATAAGCCAAGCCGACTAAAAACAAGCCAGCCAGCAGAATAGCATAAAGACCAGTTAGAGACCGGTATCTTCGGTCGATTGATCACAATATAAGGAAGCAATTACTATCAACAGCGTGGCAGAAATACTGAGGCAAAATGAAAGTAGTAAAGCATGCATTTTGGAATCAGCAAAGTAAAAGCAAAAGTATAAATTTATATGGGTCCAAACAAAGGTGACCACATTAAAGTAAGTCCATAGTGAGAAAACTAAAAGACTCAAAGTCTAGAGACTTAAGTTAGAATTTAACCTAATTGACTGAAGCTTATCCAGGAAGAGCTGTTTTAGGATCATGCAGTCAAACTACAGAATCACCAAACATTTTAAGTGTACACGGCGACCATCAAATAAAAAAGATATAATCAGATGCAGAGAGATTTTTGTTGGGAATTCGCTCAAGATGATTCATTTTCTACTTCACCGGTGAGCAACCAGCCTCAATTTCTTTCTGCCTGCCAACGATAGTATCATCTACAGATTTCTTGCCGGACGGCTTTAAGCGCTTTCGACAAGGACAAGGATAATATGCTTTCGACAAGGACAGATTCAGAATCTCTATGCTTTCGATTGATCACAATATAAGCAAGCAATTACTATCAACAGCATGGCAGAAATACTGAGGCAAAATGAAAGTAGTAAAGCA